>NW_020216518.1:85319-85676 GCF_003070985.1 Temnothorax curvispinosus | reverse complement strand
AGAGAGAGAGAGAGAGAGAGAGAGAGACTTGACGGGATATCTCCTCGCAGCGTATTCTTCCGTTCCGCTCTCTCTCCCTCGTCTGCTATCCTCTCCGCTCGTCTGTAAACGTATTGATTTATACCTTAGCATTTCCTGGAGGAGAGATAACGCGAACAAGAAACGAGATAACATCGCAAATTTTACTAGGCTTTTTAAATCTGTTATAAGGATGCTGCGCGCTCCAATGCTGCTTACAAGTGTACTATATTTTGATGCGCCGAAAAGAATTGATGGACATGGGATTAAGAAAAAGTACAAAGGGCAATGATTAAGGAGGTTGAAGCGGTCCAGTTGAGTCAATTGACGGTTTAGAAA
>NW_020216518.1:40711-85309 GCF_003070985.1 Temnothorax curvispinosus | reverse complement strand
TTACAAACAAAAATCTAGAATTGACCAAACTGCTTCAACCTCCTTAACTGAAAATATAGAAGAAACTAATGACGTATACGTATAAACAAATATAAATGTTGAGAGAATCGTATGAGTATGAATAATTGCAGCTCCAAATCAGAGGATCGGAGAATCTATCGCGAAAATTAAAATTTTCGATTTCACAGAGAGAGAGAGAGAGAGAGAGAGAGAGAGAGAGAGAGAGAGAGAGAGAGAGAGAGAGAGAAAATATTCTCTCTCGTATAAATTACCATATTTCACGTGTGTCATAGCGATATGAGAAACGTTACGGTTGAATGACGTAACGAGTACGTGCCCCCTCGAGAAATAATCGGCATGTGTGTAAACGGAGGCAATAACACCTAAGCCCGGGACGTTCGCGCCGCAAATTCCCTGACAAACGACGACAGATTGAGATATACGACGCTGGTGGCCTTTACTCACCAAGAGATTTTATTAAGGTCCTCCAACGGCGGTGTAATACCCGCACAGTCCCGGGTTACGTAACCCGGGGAATAGATAGCGCCGCCCTACTACCGGATCCCAAAGAGAAAGGAGAGGAATCCGTGCGCACGGACGACGCGAAATAGCAACCGGCGACGGCGATGACGCATCCGCGGGATTGCCATCTGATAACTGAATTCCGAAAGAACCGCCGCAGACGAAAACGAATCCTTTTCCATCGACTGGCAAACGACTGGCGCTCCGAATGGAAAATAAACGTAAAAACACCGCCGGGATCCGCGCAGACACTGAAGTTTCTTATTCCTGTGAGTTTCGTCCCACACGACTGGCTGTACCTCATCGCTGCGATCGTTTTAATTCCGCGGAAATATCCGCCGCCGACCCGCGGGATTGCGCACCTCAGGGAATAGCGAAGAAACTACAAGATAATATAAAAGAACGCTCGGTGCGTGTATGCACTCGTCGTGACGGCTATTGCAAGATTTCTCCTTGCCGAAACTGCTGCGAGGATGATAATGCAAAACTGTTGCTCACGCATATTGTATACAGATATATGTATATAAGGCATTAAAATTTATGATAGAAATATTTTACGAATTCTTGTACGACTCCGGTTCCTCTCGTAGCATATCTTCTTTTCGTATGAACAGACGTAACGTAGGCGGACGCGGTTTAATACTTAACAAAGAGGCGGCAAAGTGGCTTCTGGTGTGCTCCCAGTTTTAACATTGCAAATTTAATACTGTATAGAATTTCCTATCTCCCCATGAATTATTGTATGTATTATTTCCCATTGTGTAGTGCCTCAGAACGTAAATTAAGTTTCGCTCGTGGGGGAAGTTTCTCGACCGGTAGGGGGAATTCCACTATAGAAGTTTCTAAACACAACTCTCGCAGGATCTGGTCGACGTAACGAGTTCGAGTGCAGCTAATGATCTATACGCTGAACTCCGGTCCAGACGCGGCTCCGAACGCTGATAATACAAAGTGCGCGCAAACGAATAGAGCAAACAACGTGTACTTTTCCGATTCTAACTAACGAACCACTCCGCAGAATCCTCGCCGCAACCTAAGTAAACGCTTCTGTATCGTTTGATTCAAGTCGCGGGAATGTCCATAGATTAATCCTGAACAAAATTGACGTTCGCCGCCGCGACGCGCGACACGATTTAAAACAGAACTACTCTCGATGCTAAAGTTTCTCGGTAGTTGGAATATCGCGAGTGCCGAATCTGAAGTTACACGTGCGACAACAGTCGGCTGAAATTTAATTATCCATCGTGGTGGATCCCCGCGCTCGATACAAGGTACTTATCGAAATCACGATCGACGATCCCCTATCGCGGGTAACCATCCGCAGTAACCACGAGTGGTTTATAGCCGTCACTACGGGGACCGGCAAGAAGAGAGTTCAAGCAAGGCCATTAATTCGTACGTGTTGGTGTCAGCCAAGAACGGATAAGTGCGCCCAACGGAAGATATATATCTCCATTTAGGCGGAGATGGGACTTACTCGTTAAAACCAGACCTTATAGCGGGGGAGGCCGGCGGCTCTCTTAATAAATCCTCTCGTTGTGCTGGCGCGAGCCCGGGTGGTTCCGCGCGCGGCAAAATCGCGGAGCCCTCGCGCCGTATTACGATTATACTCGTCCTCAATTAAGCGCTACACCTACGCGCGCGTCCCGACTTGGCTATATAGCTATACACCGGAACGAGCTGTCGTTACCTCCGTACGCGAATATTATCTCGATAATATTCGTGTCACCGCCGCAACGCTTTAATTAAGAATCGTTGCCGCACTTGTTGGGATTACCGGGCGTGTGTGCTCGACAACGAAATTCTGCTGCGATAATATAGAGTCGCGTACCATCCAGATATGTGACTTCGTGCAACGGTCACGTGTGTGTCGGTGCCTCCGTATATTCCACGGGAGAATCTTAGAGAATCGCTGATGAGAATCGCTCTTTGAAAAGGGTATCGTTCTACGCCGATAAATCCAGGATAAGCAGGTTCAAGCTAGTATTCAAGCCAGTATCGGAAAGTTAATCCGATTATATGTATTATCGCGATAACGACAATCGGTTTCTTAATTAATATAATGGGTAGTGAAATGTAAAACCTGGAACAACTAAATTTGCACCGGACACGATGGTATTGCTCGCAAGGTTATTCACTTTTTCCATTAAAACTTTCGGAAGGTAAAGCACTTTTGCTTTTTTTGTCTTAAATACTTTTCTTGAAGACAAACGATCCATGGGAGGAAGCGGGGTGCGTCCTTTAATACGATTTTATCTTGTTACATAAATTTTTCTCTTTAAGAAATACTAAATTCTCAAAGCCGAACGCATTTGCGTTTAAAAGGAGAAAAAATAACAGAAAGAAATCCGCTTTAATACATTTGCACCCGCCTCGTCTGGCAAGATACGAATTTAATACATTCGTATCTGTCCCGACTTTATCGGATCCCCGACGGATTTGATTTCGTCAGAACGCGAGATTGATTGAATGGGGGGAGTTTTGGAACCAATCTTGAGGTCGCGGCGACGGCGGCGGCGGTATATATATCACCGATCGATATTTGCGACAAGATTGCATATACGATTGGCCGTTCGGGTCAGCAACTGGGATGCGATATCACATATATAATAATCCTTCCCAATCCCGTATAATGCATAAAGAGAAACCGCCGCTTTGCTTAATGATGCCGCGAGTGCCCCCGAGACCCTGATTGCGCAAACGGTACAGCCACCGCGCTGACACCAATCAGAGTAACATTACGATATAGTTACGGTTAGTTAGTGATAGACCATAATAACGTCTGTAAGCCGCTGATTGGACATCGGGTGCGATCTGGACCCGCGATACGTCCCAATTGGGATAATGCTGCAACGACGTAGTCGGGCTTTACGAGCGTATAAATGATATCGATTGTGACCTCGCGGTGGTCAATAATAATACCAGCCGATGGCTGTCATATCCGTTATTATTGATAGATATAATTATAATTAAAGATAATAATTATTAATGAGTATCATTTTCTTCGTACATATAATAATTTTGAAATTTGAACACCGTTTATTATAATAAATGGCAAAACAGTACACCGAATTTAATACGGCGGTTTTAGAAAGGTTCCTGCGTGTTTTAGTTAACAGCAAAATAACTCGATTTCGGGTATTAATGACAATCGTGTCATTATTTGTCATTAATACCCGAAATTGAGTTACAAAATTACAATTATTTGTCATTATTTCAAGAGCTCGTATTGCACAGATATCGGTATCTGGAAAATCGGCTTAGATTATGGATACCGAACGCGCGGCATTGCTCTGGCGAGACAAGAGAAAGTTACATAATCCAACATAATCCCAATTAGCGCATCGAAAACATTACGTTCCGGATTAGTTATATACGTATTAATCATGTCTCGGTTAGCACAACAACTTACGAAACCATTTTGCATCAATTTCGCTCGGTTTACATGACAATAGCGTATTATAATTAACAAATGTAAGCTTATACCGGATATAATTGTAAGTTTTCGATTTTATCGAAATTCAGGATTAAACATTTGCGAAATAAATTTAACATATCGAAAACGAGACCGCGATTCGCAAAGGAGATTGAAGATCTGGTCGGTCCAAATTCGAGAAATTCGCAATCCCGTTCGTGCGGTAAAGCATATCTTTTATATCTTATCAGGGTGAACGATGAAACACACCAGAAAACTCACGCCTCTTACTTTCGCGTCTCCAAAGAGAATAGAAGTCCTCGTATATACGAGAGAAACTTTGGCGGAGAAATATTCCCGTGGGAGATAAAAATCCATTTCGGATAGCGGCTTCGTTCGGCTAGTCCCGGCACCGAGAAACCCTTTTACGCGAATCCCATATCAGGGATCTCTACGCAAGCATATTTCAAACGCGCGTATACGCTTAACTCCCTAATGCACGCCGCGCCTGCCGTCGAACTCGTGAGATCTCTGTTGCTTGGCGCCGTAATCAACCGGAAGTTATGAATGAATGCTCAAATGGTGTTTGGAGTTTAATTAGCTGCGCCGTGCGCGCCGTGATGAATTTCTGCCTACAACAAGGACGATGCAATTTCTTTGATTAGCGAAATCGCTATCGGATTCAAGGAACAAATTGCATTTCAGCCCTCTCCCGATTGCCATCCCAGGAGTGAAAAAGAAGAATTCCCGCGCATTTTTGGCATTAGCATATTGGAGTGGGGTTGATGAATAAATCAGTGTACTACTTATTAACGTTTAGAAATATTATATTTATATTACTCTCGGTATACATTATTCATGAGGGATGGAAGGGGCTGCGAAGGCAAGAATTACCATAATGTGGGGTACAGCTGGTAACAAATATGTTCAGAAGATTATTAATATCTAAATATTTTGCATATATTTTATTGTAATTCTGATAGAATAGCATGGCAAAGCTTGGCATAATCAATTTCGCACAAGCGTATTTTCTGAAGCATAAAAGGTGGAGATAGGACTTTAATCTACTTCACTATCAAGATTCTCGGCGCACTGTCTCAGACGAGAGGAAAGATACGGATATCAAAAGGTCATTTACTCGCAATAATGACCTCTCACCTATGTAGCGCGTTGCAATCAAAAGGTAGCGCCTCACAAAAAGCTTCATACATAAATCGAATCTTCGCAACTTCTTTTAGAAATATTAACGCTAATGAGCTGTAATGAGAAAATGCAGGTATAACAGTAATAAACTATGGAGAAAGAAGCGTCTCGAAGTTTGCAGTATAAGCGAAATCGGTATTTTTAATCGTCTCGCTAAAGAAGGTAGAGCACTGCACAGCCATCGCTTCTAATTGATCTTTTCCGTTAGAAAGCTTCTTTCGATTTGCTATCGGCTTTATATTTAATTTCAAACGAGCGACAAACTGCGCACGCTTTGGTCCCGTTGTATCTTTCAGCTCGCGTTATTCCTGGCGAGCTTCACTTCACGCCACTCTTCTACAGTCAATCGTCTGTTTTCTGTCGCTGTCTCATTTACGAGACTTAGTGTTTCTTGAGATGTACCAGCATTTGTACCGATACACAACTTCGTCGAAAGCAACCCCCCCGTAGAGTAATGTACATTCCGCGTAGTAGTCTTGTCTTCCGCGTCGAGAATGCAGACAACCCCTCGAAGCATCCTCTCAATTCTATCTCTCGACAACACCGAAGGAGCATCCGCAGACATTATAGGTGAGATGCTGCATTAATGGCTGGATTGTTCGAAGGTGGCTCGTAATTAACTAATAAGCACGTCCTACGGCACTAGGGGCGTCAGTACGAAGGGAGCGATTGCCGAGGGTGGGTGAAAGAGAGAAAGAGAGAGAGAGAGAGAGAGAGAGAGAGAGAGAGAGAGGGAGAGAGAGAGAGAGAGGAGTGCGATTTCAGGCATTTGTGATTAATGAGTGCCGCGACGAAACGATATAGGGCGGAAGACAACATGCACGTAGCAAGAACTCGCAGGAGTAAGCACCTTGCGGAATAACTCGCGAGTAATTTACAGAAAACGTATATAGGATGTATACAAGATTCTACGGGCAGCGTGAAAATCTCATTTACATCACGCCAACCGACCCGGATTAATAAAAAAGAAACATGACAGTCGTCTGAATGTTAATATATCATTAATTATTGTTCAAGTATTTTTATATAACGCGATTTTATAATATCTTTTCCTGTTGCAATTTCTTTAAAAAACGTTAAAAATAATATGTAAATACTTAGTTACTTAGAGAATGAAATTGGCTCAGATTTTCTTTTACGAATATTGCAACTATTACCTTTTCTCTGCTATGACATCTTCTCTAACATTCTGTAGAAATATTGTTGAAATTCTCCCCTGGCTGAAGTAATACTACTTCATGAGAAACGGCACGAATTGATTCGAAATTTCTTGGCTGCTGCCAACAAATTGTATTTAACAAAATTGTATAGCTTTACGGTTTACATTGCGTTTCCCTTGTGTTCTTGTTCCACGCGGAATTTATCCAGTGAATACTTATCTGTTCTCTTTCTCTTCGCCTCTCTTATGCAAAGATAATTATTACTGAATGTATACAGACATCGTAACAGCTTCCTCCGCATTAAGAGAGGAGCTATCCGTGAATGCGCGGGAGAAGTTATTTTTTAATGGAGTCATTATTCATTATTCACGTTCGCTCATCCTCGCGCATTCGTTACCTATTGAAACTACCCGGCACACTATTACGACATTTTTCCCGGGTATTGAATAAAGCCGAGTGCATGGCATACCACGCGTTCCTTATTTCCTGAGAGACGAATTATTACATTTCTCGATAATCCAATTACGAGACATTTGGATACAAGAACATATTCCACATGGCTTTCCTGTGTTATTCTTCCTTATTATATCTCTTTATTGTAATACCATTTCTACACGTAATTACAATAATTTTATTGCGTATATATATACAGTAGACAATTTTCTTAATTCCTTGGAAAAATTATTTAATGTACATATAAATCTTACTTTGCATATAAATCTTACTTTATGCGAATTGCATATTATGTGAAGTAAAGTTTTATCGAAATTTCGCAAAAATGATAAATTGAAACGAGCAACGCTATGGTAAGGATAAATTCTGTTCATCCATTACCGTAATTCCTCTACGATCTTTCACCCCCTTTTTTTTATTTCATCTCCTTCGCAATCCCTCGAAGCGATCCAACACGCCATTTTCTACCATCACCAATCGGGACTCGGGAGGGTCAAGTGTTCATCGGGCGCGCGTTTCTCGTTCGCTTCCGCTTGACCGTAGGGTCGCATAATGCCCTCCTTCGAAATGCAAGTTCCGAACAGAGTCGTCCATTGCGATCGCACGCCACGCGATCGATCTTATCCACCGAACGTACGTTCGCTTTCTCGTCCGAACCGCGAGTTATACGGAGAGACGACGACGACGAATCGTGCGGCTCGACTCCCCGCGTGATTTCCTCTTTCCCCATTTCGCTCGCTTTATTTCACGGACGGAATTCCCGGAATTGGGAAAGCCGAAACGGCGGAATAGGTGAGCTTACGTTACCCTGAGATATTGGAAGTAACGACAGACGCGCGAGAGACCGCAAGCACAGTTTCCAGCAACGGCGAAGAGGATTCTATCATTGATTTGTCGTCGATGGGAACGCCGTTCCCATTGAAACAAGTGCGACTGCGAGCGCGATGAGCGGAGCTTCGCACACACGCGATATCTACAAGCACGGAGAAATATCGTCTCTATCCGATTTGATAGATATTAGTCGCTAATCGTAAATTAATTACAATTAAAGATAATTATTGTTAAGGGGGGAAAGAAGATTCCTTCCTATCAATTAACTCGGATTAAATTGAATGGATTTAACGGTCGAGATTTAATTACCACCGTAATTAAAACAATCGTTCAATGAAAGATGCTTGAAGCAGCCACATTGAGGTCTCGTTGCTACTAAGAACGTCAACTCGAATGTCGAACGCAGTAACGAGTCGCGATATAAAATAATCGCCATAGTCGCAATGAAATTTTACTGCGAGTATAAAGTCGTAGTAATGAATACCCGTTTCCTTCTCGCGAGTTTTCGAAATATTTCCTTGATCGTGCCGTACTATCTTAAGTGTCTTCCACAAGGTGTCCGGGAAAGTTCCGTTATTACTGCGATTGTTAGTCAGATGCAGTTGTCGTCGTTGTAATTCTTCATTCTTGTCTTTTTCCAGCGATCGAGATTCTCGCGTCGCGTTTGAAAGTTTCCAGTCGCCCGACGCAATCGTGCTATGTATAATTAATCGACTTATTAATTTCCTGTTTTTATATCATTCAATAAGTTTATCTTCATATGCAAACTGCAGCTTCCCTGCCGCTTTCCCTTGCTTGCGATCGCGTTAATTTCGTTTCTATTTACAGCTACTCAATTGGAAAAAAATTTACACGACACGATAAAAGCAATATTTTTTTTTAATATTTAGATCGCTCTTTATACATACATGTCGAGTATCATTTCAATTTGATTGCAGAATACAGAGAATCAATAAACAGTATAGTTTTTAACAGATACGTAAACAAGTGAGGAACTCCACCTGCAATAATCGCGAGTGCTATTGCTGCTTTTAAATATTTACAAAAATACCTTTCTGCGCAAAATTAATAAATAAAAATGCGCGAGTCAAGTTCGACAAGCGTAAATCGACATTTGGCAGTTTTAAAGGTAAATATTAAATCTATTATTTGTGTGCCGCCAGATGCGCGTATCGATATCTGTTGCATCGCGCGATTATATTAAAAATAAACACACAAATTGTCCCAATATGAAAAAGAAACATGTCATTTAGGAACTGTCAAAATATCGTTCCAGCGCTTGTCCGTCATCGCTATACTTTATACGAACATAATATTATTCCCTGACGTTTAAAATTTATGCCATCTCGGACGAGAAACGCAGATTGGCAGGCGATCGCATCACATAGTTTTCCGAATAAAAGTGATTTCCGCACTGTCCACGTCACGTCCGCGGACATTGCATTATTCCCGACCCGCGGAGACCAAGACAATCAGGTGATCGTGAGCCGATCCTAGACGTCCGGCGAGCGAAATATCGAATTGCTCTCAAGACACATCGTCCGCACTCAGGGAAAGGTCTCACGTTTATCTTCTCGTCGTCCCGTAGACGGAAAGACAGGATGACCGTCGCGGGAAATGGAATGTCACGTGGAGAAAGTGCAAACTGTCGGAAATTTATTAGACTCGCGAGATAATTTCACCGCGTCTCGCGGAGAAGCTTAGTGAGGAATTATGGCAATCGTGATTTTACCAATGTGCATGGCGTTAGACCTAGAGACGTCCAATAAATTATCGTGAGCAGAGCGATTTGTACTGATAAAGTTTAAATCGAAGTTTCTTGAAAAGGAGTCCCCTGTTTATGATAAAATTATATCAGTCAGGCACTGAATTATCCCTACCTAGGCTTGCTGTATCAGTATAACACACGATATTCCAAAACTTACTGCAAATTAAATGCGCTGCAGCATCGTATATATAGTATATATCGCCGGTTATCTATTATCTTTCACTGTGCGAAATACGGAACTACTACGTTAAAGACTTATCTCTCGCGCTCCGAGAGGAACGTCCTCGCGTTTATCTCGCCGCCGGTCCTGCGAGCGAACAGTCGGATGACCGTCGAGAGAAATAGAACGTCCCGCGCGAAGAGCGCGGACTGGCGGGAATTTATTCGCCTTCTTATACCGGTGCTTCGCAGGCACGACCTCGGTGCACCTCGAGGAGGTGCACTTGTTTTCGAAACCTTTTCTCTTCCCTTCGGAGGGAAGGGTGGTGAAAAGGTGCCGCGAATTTTCTGAATTTCATCCCGACGCGAAAGGAACAGTCTCGGAACGGCGAGACGGGAGGAAAGAGAGAAAAAGGATGGAAGGACACGACGAGGAGCCGAAGGAGGAGGGAAGAGTGACATGACACGCGGCAGGATATTGTGTCTCGGAGTCTGCGTTTCCACTTCGAAACAACTAGTTCAATCAGTCGAAATTTACTCCGACAACGACGATCCGTTCTTCCTTTTCCCTCTTATCCTTCGGGAGGAGAGAGGTCAAGACGTACAGACTTTACGTTGCACGCGAGATACTGCGAGCGGGCCATCGCGAGCGATCGCGCTCGGCGAGAAACCATAAATTCCAGAATTGGCAATCAAAGACCACACGTTTCCATCTGCGAACGTGTGTGCGTATCGCAGGTGCTAACCGCGACATAACAGACGCAATAAAGCGAGAGATTGCATTTCCGCGATCAAGAACACTTTTTACATCAAACGGAAATGAAGAAGTGGTTTCGCGATACACGGCTCCAACTCTGTAAACTCTTCAGTGCCGGTCCTCGAAAAATTGATTCCGCAGCGAGCAAATGTGCGCGCACGAAATGATTTTGTATATACTTAATGAAAAACCGACATTTTCATTAATATTGAAATTTTATTTGCTATCGTCAACAGCATCGTTGAAATATTTTTCATGAATTTCACACACTTTCACTGCTTTATTTTTTATTTATACTCTAATTTTTATTCATACGCTTCCTTCATATGTTTGAAAAGCATATTTGAGTAACGGGGGGGAATTTTCCACTGTCACTTCCCTCGGGGGTCATGTTTATAAATTTAAATCCGCGCGCGATAAACGAATCAATATCGATGCAGATGAGGCGAAAACCCGAAATACGGTCACCGGGCAAACCCACCGTCGATCGAGGAACTTTCCGGAGAGTTATTTTAATTCCAATCTGACCGACTTTACGATGAGAACAGGCGCTATCTCGGACGATTATTTTTCCGCGAATTTTAAGAGGGCCCTTCCCTCCGATGACTCAACCGTGGAGAAGGAAACCAGGTCATGACAATGTAATCTCCTGAACGATCTAAATGAGAATTGACTCCTCTGCTCAATTTCTGAAAGTGCATTTCCTAAACTCACAAATAACCAGAGACATTCATCGATCAAATATAGTCAAACACCTTCACTGTTATATTTTCATACGTGTAATATTTTGTCAAGAACTTGCCACAAATGTGCTGCGATTCTAAAAAGATGACTTTTTATGGTCGAATTAATGTTTTTTTTATAGTCTGTAAATGGTTTCCTAACATTAAAGTACATGTTACAATTTACTGAAGCTTACAGAGAGAACAAAGAGGAGTAATATAAATGGGATTCCGCGTTTTATTAAAAGCCTAGCGTAAGTCGGTTAGTTTGTAAAATAGTCTCGACGTTGAAATAATAGCCAAATAATGTATTGACCGAAAGATATATGTCACGGAGGGATAAGAGCCTCCGGGAATATCACGGGAGCTGGATAAAAGATGATAGCCGTGAAATACCGCGCAAAAAAATCTTTTCATCGCGGGGAACGTCGCGGTCACATCTTACGAAGTGGTGGGGCTGGCTCAGAGCGCCTTATCCGCGTCGTAGCGGAAACTTTTTAATGAAATGTTGTGACAAGCGCATAATGCGCGCGCCCGGACGAAACTTCCGGAGACGGCGACGTCGGCAGGGAGCTCCGCTCACAATGAGCTGCGGCGCGGCACAAGTTTCTGGCGATCGTCGAATTGTTGAATTTAATTACCAAAGTGAGCCGAAGAGAGAAGTAGAGAGAGAGAGAGATGTGGTGCTATATATATATACACGTTTGCTTAACATTCGCTCCATGCAGGAGCCTCCGTCGCCTGCACCTGCGTTGATCGAACTCGCGATGTGAATCGTTGTGAATACGTGAAAGACGCGAAAGACCGCGATTAAACCGCGAGGCGACGACGCGCCAAAACAATAACGAAATAAGTTTCTCCTCCTCTTCGGAGAGGCGCGGTCGGGCGAGACGGGATTCAAGCGATATGAAAGTTCGCGAGAAATTTCAAGTCAAGGCTCGACGCGCGAATTCCGCGCGGCTCTCTGGACAGAGACGAGAGACGATGCCTCGGGACACCGACAAATGGTATATTTTGCCAGCGACTTAGCGAGAGAGTAATAACTTCTTGCGATTCCGCGGAAATTTGTAAACGTTCTGTACAGGGCGAAAGATATTCTTGACGGGTAACACAATGTTTCTGCTTCGAAAGCGGAGCGGATGCAAAGCGAGAAAGTAACAAAGAGGGTCGAGCACAACTCGAGCTTCATTAAGGAGCAACTCATCGAGTTTGCAGAACGGGATACCATTGTGCCGTGGTAATTGTTATCTGTAACTTCATAAGCGCGTAAAAGGAAGTCGCGGGTCACTTATGATTATTTCAACAAAATCATGAGCATTATAATTTGTTCCATCGGGATCCTCTTCTGCGGGTATTTTGAATGGGAAGAAATTATTTATATATTTTTATCATCTCTAGTAATCCTTTCTCTATAATCTTTATAATTTTTACTTTATACACTGATGGAAATGGAAAAAAGAACATCAAGAACACTTTATACCTACGATACCCTACAATGCTGTGTTCATTCGTACGGTCGAGCACGGTGCATGATAAAAAAAAACAAGATTATACACAATATATGGAAATAAAAACAAATATCAGTCGTAAGTAAAAAATATGAAAAATGCATTTTTATTATAAGAGAAAGTTGTGACGTTCGAACGTCTAATTTTATCATTTTTTCGGACAAACACATAGCATTTTAACATTATTAGCGACATTATTTTCCTGATAGACGAAAGGCAGTTTTCTAAAAAATCGTAAAAGAGTCTCCTTCGTTTTTACTCTTACATCAATATCTTGGAGCATGGAGGCGCCTTCCGCGCGTGCTTTTAATAAACGTAATAGAGTGTAAAGCGCCGAGATAAAGCATACCTCTATCCTTGTGCCAACTCCTCGACCTAACATCAACCATGCCCCGGTTTCATGCCTTGCCTGCTATTACTAGGATCTCGGGAACAACATTTCAAAGCAGATCCGGCCAGTGGCAGAGGCTACTCTCAGCCAATTCTCTAACAACACTGAATTGTTTCCAGAAACAACTACACACCTCGGGCATTTACCAAATTACGCATTTGACTAACTTTGTTCGTCGTTCTTCATGGTTCCTTAGACAATTTTAAGACACGCGATAAAATAGTATTAATATTCGATCAATTAAATCTCGTTTTCTTTGACAAAAAATCGAACTTTCTTCTTAATATTTACCATAAGATAATCACAATTGCATTTATTAAGATTTAATTGATTAACTTGCTTGTGGGTTTAATGCATTTCTTATTATTATTAGACACTACAAAGAGCGCGCGCCTCGCGCGCGCCATTTATTCTCAACTATTACATTTACTTATTTACGCATTAAGATAACCAAAATCAATCTATAATAACCTGTTATATATGAGTTGTCAAAACACGATTTTCGCGCTGATAGTTACTCTCGTAGTACATTCACTCACGTAAAATATCTTTTTTAAGAATGGACTGTTGGTATTACCTCTAATAATATTATCTTTGGTATTATTGTTACCAGGATAGTGTAGAACGGCTTTGAATTTTGATAACATTGTGATACGCATGAAGCAGAATCTCTTGATCTAATGTTCTCGAGGCACCTCAATATCCTTGAATAATAACAACGAGTTACGGGAATATATTAGTTTACAAAATATACAGAATATGAAGAAAAAGAGAGACAGTACGAAAGGCTATTTGGCGATCATGAGTGCAATTGTTATATTTTATCTTCGAAGGTAATAATAAAAATTTGACGTACTTACTCTACGAAGAACTTACGAGGTTGCTTCGCGATTACCAATAAATTGAATATTATAGTGCTGCATCAACTCGTTTTTTAAGTACAATACAACCATATGTAGTGCTCTTGAATAGAATAATCTGCACAACAATCGTTTAGTATAAATTTTTCACGTTCCGTATTTTCCCCCGTGGCTGTTGCATCTACAATTTCGTGTGTCGATTAAAACGATGAAAAATTATTCTTTAAAAATTCTATTACACGTTCACGATTTACGCTATGACGCGAAGGCATTCGTGCTGAAATCACTCAATTTAACGCGGTGGATTCTACGCGGACGCGAACAGAAATCTTTTAATTATTTGGCTTGGTAGCGCCCCTACCAGAGAGAAAAAGAAGGAATTCGATGGCAATGCGTAGGAAGTCAGGAATGTTCTAATTGGAATGGCGAGGAGCTTAATTAATTGGATTGCGAAAGTCTTTAAGTTTCCCGGAACATGGATGAGATTTTAAACTACGGCAATGCAACCCCGACGACGCGAAGCTTTAGCATTGCCTTGAAACGTTTCCGTAAATATTTTTCTTCCTAATATTTAATGAGTGACTGCCGAAGCAGAAAGAGAAGGAAAAAAAGCGCGAAAGAGGTGGATGGTTTAATTTATCTCAACTTATTTAGCGAGCTCCTCGTTCTATAATAAGACGCTCCAAAGTATACCAGGACTTAACGTTCCTGAAGTAAAAAGTTAATACCCGGTTAATATCACTTAATACTCTTAAACATTATTTTATATAAATTACGCTTAAATAACTATTACTCAACAACTGTGAACTTATTTAAAATTTTGATTACTAAATAGTAAATATTTAACCAGACCAAGTCTTACGTTTCACTCTTTTGCTATTTTGAATCTTCCCTCTTTAAAGGTAAAATAAAAAATATATTATTAATACGAAATTAACTCAGATACTTAATTAAAAAAAAAATTGTTACTCTTAAACATATAAAATTGCGTATTTGTAAAATTTCTCAGTTTTTCGAAGAACGAAGATAAAGCACATTTACGTGCGAAGAGCGTATTTCTGGCGGCTCTGGCGCCACCATTGCTCCCAGCCGGTGCCAAGCTATCGTTCTATGATTTCGCGAAAGCGGTCTCGTGTAACTATGCATTTGCACCCAGGATGAACGGCGCGGCGCGGACGAAGACCGCCGCTCGCAATCAGGGGTGAATTTACAACGAGGCGCCGGCTCTATTTCACCACCGTGACGGAGCCGGCGACAACGACGACAGGATTAAATGCCAAGCTAGTCATAACCACGCCCCGGGGCTTAGAGACCCTTGGAACAATGGACGTTGCTTCTCACTTCGACAAAAGTAACGCGTCCCATCTACCGCCACGGAGTGCCGGCGGTTTATTATCTGAAACGCGGAAAATTGAATCTCGCATACGTCAAGATTTAAACGTGCGAACTTTGCGATCCCGCATCTTTCGATATCTCCACGATATTGATTTCAGTACATTTACTTCTTTATGCACTTCTCGTAAAAAAAAATAGATAATAATTTACTTCGACCGTATGCGCACATTGTTTTATCGCGCGAGAAATTCACGTCGCGATCAAATCCACTTATCGCGTAGCAAACAAATCTCTGCCTCAACTGGATACGTCGAAATAAGCGCGAAACGAGTCTGTTTTCTCTAGTTTCTCGCAACATCGACTTGGTAATAGAGTGAAAGGAACTTGGGACGATTTTATGGTAACGATAAAAGGGGGAATAATGCTAATCTGGATAACAGGCGGACATCCATTTTCTGGAACACTGGCTGCTTCCCCCTTCTTTTTCTCTTATTGCTGATTACAAGAAGAAGACGTTATTACTATATATATCTTATATATATATATATATATATATATATATAAACCAATTCCTCCGAGTTACATCTCATTGGGATTCCGACGAACGAGGGAAGGTGAAAAGCCGATAAAGCAATGAACCGACGTGTCACAGGAGTTTTGAGCCGTGGGATTATCGGTCCATCTACTGAAACCAATATCTTTTTTTCTGCGCGATTGCGCTCGCCGAATATTCGCGATATACGTGAGTTTTAAATATCCGTTTATTCTACAATCGTGCATCTCGATAGTTCTCATCTTTCTGTGTATTTGATATACCTTATCCTAACTCTGGCTTCGCAGACTTTACATCGAGTTAGATATTGATTTCATGAGTCAAATGGGGAGAAATAGCACAACGTGATGACAATGTGTTTATGACAATGCAACAGCATCACCACCTATTTTATCGCCGCCGTAATTGCTTGCCGATTTATACGATCGCGCCCGTAATTGTCAATATTTTCTTGAGAGTGGCAGAGATAATTAAACGCGCGCGGGATGAATTCAATTATCGAGCCATATTTTCCTCCGGCAGGTAATGAAACAGAATAGAACTGCATTAATATACTGTCATGCCATTTTCCGGGGAAATATGACTTCGGTGGGCGACCGACGTGACGGGCGCGTAGTCCAGGTCGCCCATGTAGGATGACGATGCACAATCGTCTCCAATCAGCATAGTTAATGGATTCATGCGACCGCGTTTTACCATAATTACCTGGCGCCGCCAGGTGAAGTATGTCGAATACTTGATTTCAGATTTCATCGCGCCCCCCAAGATGGCTGCGAAATGGCAACGTATCTATGCCGCATTAATAGCAGTAAATTGGATCTGGCGGTGCATTAATATCGCATAGCACATATAGTACTGCATTAGTTACACACAGTTACATACGATATCTGCTGGCGCTGTTCTGATTGCGTAATATAAACGTGGCATTTGCCCGCGTACCGGCACATCTAATGCAACTGCGTGCGGTGTTATTGCCTACCGCGGGATTATTACCGTAATTGCATTTGTTACAATTCCCCGCGCAATCGTTTCCGACGGCGCATCCTTTAAAACAGCACGCGTGTTGGCTGTTTCTGCTTTTTATTTAAAAAAAGAAATCTACTAAAATAACGTAAAAACCGCACGTGTTGCTTTTGCATCGCTGCAGCGAAAATAAAAATATAATAATCTAATTGTATATTTATAATGTATTATAATTCCGAATATAAAATAATTATTTAAAAAAATTATAATTAGGTACTTGATGAATTAATAGGATAAATGTCAAAAATTTTCTTAGCAATCATATTCAAAAAAATGTGGAAGTACTGCGCGCTGCAAGGAGGTCGCTCCCCTAAATACAGTTGTCGCAATGAATCGTTCATTCTGCGAATCTTAATTAAACCGGTGTGTTAATCTTCGTACTGCATTTTCTTCTTCTCTCAACGATAATTAACGGCGCAACAGCGGCCGCCCTAACATTTAACTTCGCGCACACCTGTCCTTTGTAATGTCATGATAATTTATTAATGTCCATTACGGGGGCGCCTTAATTATCACCCGTGCGAAATGGAACTGCGAGATATCATGATACTCTCTGGATCGCGAACGGAAACGTAACCAGGTTCACTCTCTTTCTTCGTCGCGACTCAATATGGTGGAGGCTGCTGAAGAACCGTAAAGGACGAGGTTGAGGCGGGATATATCTCCGTATAAAGACCGCTCTTTCAGACTTGTCGCACTTCTTCCCTGCGGAAAGACAGGAATTACGGCTCGACGCCTTTACGACGATGTAATCTCAACCGGATTAACATATACCCCGGGCCGTCCGTGAATCTGTCTGCGCACCTTAGATTCCGCGCGAAGAAAGAACTCGAGACGAGATGGATTGTGGGAGAGCAAGGTCGTGGAATGAATAAAAACCAAGGAGAGTCAGGCTGTAAGAAACGGGTCTTGCGATTGCCAAGGTTTTTCTCTCCATCTCGTCGTCATCGTCGTTCGCCGAAGGCGCAACCCGGGTTGTATAATGAACCGCAACGATGTTCCCTCGAAAGCGTTTTTCGGTCGTCCGACAATGGACTTTCCATCGCGTTTCGTATTTCCATCGCTTGTGTGTCTCGCATAATGATATCATCGCTCCTTTATGTGAGGTTTTAAAGAAAATCGCTCCCAAGTTTCTCGTAGCTGCATAACGAGATAGGTGACGCACCTGTTTACGATACATTCCCCTGTAATTTTAATTGGTAATACAATTAGTGAGCATTTGTGAATTCGATGAGATAATAGGGAATCATGTCAATCTCTTTCCGGTCAGATTTTAATCGTGCATAATGCGCGTTAATCGTTAACAATTGAAAGCACATTATGCTACATTCATTAACGGGAAGAGCGAGCTGAATATAAAATTTACATGTGTGTTCCTTTATATAATGATAGTTTTAATTGCCGCACACGCGAAGGATATAGTATTATCGGCGATAGCGCCTTATAAACGCCTTTATAGCTACGTTTAATTAATAAAATCATCATAATCACCGTGGGTTTCTTTTGCCAACGACCACACGACCATCCCGCTACCCGCTGCACTCGGATTTTACTCCTTAATCACTTTATAATCAGCGTGTTGAGGAGGCCAAGGCGGGGCGGCGAAAGCGGTTTTCAGCGGACCGCTATTATGTTTCCAAAGGCGCCTCCCCATTAATGAGGATAAAATGTTCCGCGGAACTTTATGCCACCCCGAGAGTCGCGCCGCTAAAGAACATTTCTCGGTTCGTTTAATTCTTCGATACTTCTTCTCATCGCGAATTGTAATAAACGCACGTTTGAAAAATCCCGCAAAAGTCGTAATCCCGAAATTGGAAGTGCGACACAACGCAAACAATATCATTTTTCCCGGGAATATCGGAAAGGACGCGCGAAATCCCCCCCAAAAACTCACTCAACGACGAAACAAAGAATCGGGGGAAAAAAACCCCGGAAACATATGAGTTGAATATGACAGAAAATTACACTTTTTTTTACATTTACAAAATGGGGGAAAAAAGAATAAAAATTTGGGATCACACATTTTTCGATCTAGTATGTTATTCATTCGATTTCAATACCGCGATTTATCGGAACTCCGCGCGCTCGCTCGCTCGAATATCGGCGCAGAGAAACGGTGTTTTAAAATGACGAAGTTTTGGAACAACGCATTTTCCGGCGCGTGTTATATCGCTTTTTTTTCGTTTCTCGTTTTCCCTCGGATTTCGCGCGTCCGCTCGAATCGTCGCGTTCGCATCGCCGATCTCGACGAGGCTATTTAGCGCGAGGAGAGGACTGATTTCGCAAACGGAAGTATTCGCGCGATATACGAGACACGCTCACGAAAATCCGGAACTTGCATTTAAAAAAAACCCTCGTGTTTGCAACCGGGCGATGCAAACGAGATGCTCGGACGGGGATTTCGCGACGGGAGAGACCGAGGAGGACTCGAGTAGAAGATTTTTAATTTACTCCGGCGGGGATTTTTGCCGGAGCACATTATCTCGGAGGCATTTTGTAACGCGTTACCGAGACGGCACAATGCGGATACTGCCGTTCGTTCGGATGGACGAAAGCCGTCCCGCTTCTTTTATGCTCCATCCGACGGCTGGGCGACGCGAGCCTCGCGCGAAATGGGGCCGGAGGAATCCGATTTTCTGGTGTTCGAGCCGCTCGGGCAGAAAATGACGTACAGAACTATTTCCGCGGCAACGATCCGTTCCCGACCGACGGCTCCCTTTTCCCCCGGCTCTTTCCTAATGAAAATAATTACGGTCTGTTCATTGTTTGCGTGGGTTTTAGGGTGGGATCTAATTTATCGAGAGCGACGAGTTCGCGTGAGAGAGCGTTTGAAAGAAAGATAGATAGATGGATAAAGAAAGAAGGAGAGAGAAGGAGAGTGAGAGAGAGAGAGAGAGGAAAAAAACGAAAAACCTGTTTATAATAATGCTGCGAGAAATAGCAGTTGTAGCTTAATTCTGTAAAGTGGTAATATTGCGGAAAAAATTATTGTAAGAATATATCGATCAATACACCAATCAGAAATGTATTTAATGAAATAAATCTGTAAAAAAATTCGCAAGAAATATCTGGTAACATGATGGATCGGGCATAACACATACATAGTATGTACAAAGAGATATACACGATGTAAAGGTCGTCAGATCGAGATTGATGAGCTAATCGCGTGCAACATATACAATATACCGTAATTGATCCATCACAATTCATGTTGCACGCGATTAATGTTAAGTGCATCTTGGTGAAAAAAGAAGGTCAACCGAGTCCAGGAGTAGTGTATCTAAGATGAGACAGCGAGACTTTGAGGGCATGGAATTTCATTTTAACTGCAAAATTCAGCCGGCAAAATCGAACTGTGAGCAACGAAGTTTCCCCATTAATTTCTTCGCGTTCTACTTTGAGGTAATTAATTAGAATTATGAGAAAAGTTTTCTGAAGCACCTGTTACATGTTTAGAACGGCTACTTCAGAATCTTGGCGAATATCACTATTGAATATTTTACATTGTCGCTCTCGCAGCACGGACTTGTAATAATAACGATGATGAACCAGGAGCTATATTCTGATTAATATTCAGCATAAAATTCATTTGCATCCGTATTCAAATTTTACAGGACTATCTCTCTCTGACGTTACGGTCTTTCGAGGAATATTAAGTGCAGCTTAAACATAAAAATTACAGTAGAAATAAAAATTTAATTTTACTAAAACTTACTAATTTTTTATTCACATAATATGAACGCTACGATAAAAAAAATAGAATAACATTTACGATATACGTTTTTCGAATTCCACTTGCAATTTATTTAATATATATATTTTGCAAAAAGAAATCTCGTCTACAGATATTACGTAATATCCAGAGTCTTAACAGCAGACAGAAATCACTTTCACTTTGATTATTTGTCAATAACAGAGCTCGACGTCCGACGTCTAATACTGTCGGCGATAATTGCAAGGGGGGGACCACTTTTAATCATCGCTCGTCTACACGGTGATCCGGAGGCACGGGGCAATCTCCTCGATAAAGCCGCGCGATGACCCCTAATTGGCCACATTATTAAAATCGCATTTTCGTGATCCCAGCTGTGAGGGATCGTCCCCTGCGAAGCGTACGGCGATGAAGTTCCCTCGTAAAATAAATCACGCCATCCCATCGCGGTAATTCGGCGCAGCCGCTTCTGCCTTGCCGGTAATATTGGATATTTTCTTAATGGCGAAACTTCCACGGCCTTCCCCCTCGAATCGAGTTCATCCTCGTGAACTCCCTGATAAATCGGTACACGATTCTCGACCGTTTTCGATAGTCTCCTACTCCATGCCCTATCCGCTTCACTTTCCTCATTCCACGTTTCTCGCTTATATCGGCGTTTATCCCGGTGCGAAAGACGAAGGGAGTACCAAAGTCCTTGAAGCGCCCCCCGGATGCATAGTCGCACCTTATACGGAAGTACTTCTATTCTCGTTGCAGCCATTGCACCAGCGACTACATCGCCGTTTATTCGGGTTCGAAGTCGTCGAGTCCGTTACTGAAGATGCTCTGCGGCAAAGAAAAGACGGCACTGGTGTACGACGGTCAAGAACTCCTCGTCGAATTCAGGTGAGTAACGCATTTCTTTACCAGAAAAACAAACAAGATCCATTTTGACTTCTCGATCGATTTATCTTATCGTCTTCTGCGCCTTCAGAGAAGTTCGTATCGTTTTGCAGAACTGGCCCCGAAGTATCGCCCTTCGATTATAACGGCTTCGTCGCGACGTTGAGTTTTATAGAAATGACAACGGAAGTTCCAACGACGATCACTGTCGACAGCACGAATAAAAGTCGTAAGTAGCAAGAGGAAAATGTTCGCCTGCACTTCTCTAGCGTAGATCACCGCGTCGATTAGTCTAACACTTACACAATTCTAATATACTTCTTCTAGCTTTATTTTCGTATAATCTTTTTCATATTTTTGTTCCTGTTTCGACTTTGTATCATAGAATAACGAGAGTTATTGTCGACGCTCACTTACTTAGCTGTCCGTTCTTCCAGTCGAATTGATGAAGTCCAACTACAACAACCGCGACCTCCACGACCACCGCAAGGACCAAGGCGCCGTGACCAGCAGCTGCGACCTCGAGGTGAGCGGCGAGAAGGTCCGGGCGGGCCACCACGACACCAGAGGCAAACCCAAGTCGACGACGTGCAGACTCGTGCTGCGTGGCCGTGCTTACGACACCGGACACGTTTCCCTGGCCAGTTACAACCTCAGGTACAACCCGTCTCGCCCGCGGCCTTCACGGGCCTTCGAGTCACACATTGCGACGCACGTGCGACCGCGGTCTTAGAAAGCGGGAAACCATACTCTCTTCTTTACTTCCCCGGCCCCGTGCTCTCCTTCGTGTTTATCGACATATTTTACCGTACGTGGATTGCGTGGACCCGAAGGCCGATGAAAACTGCAGTCACGTAACGTGTGTCGCGCGGCGTGTGTGTGGAATTGCATTTCGGATTTGTTCACCACTTTCGATTCGTGTTTGCCAATCCGTACAAATCCGCGGCGAGTTACGCACGTAAAGTTGGATTTCGTGACTGTTGTAAAAACGGTCGGGAGATTTGTATTATTGATTAGCGTGTCGTGTAAGCGCCGTAAATTCCGTCGTTTATGCGCGCGCATTTTTGTTGAAATAATATATCGTACTTCGTAAATCAGAGTGACACGTCAATATTGATAATATCTAAGAAATCCGAATGTCGCGAAACCTCGGAATATCTAAGAACACATGGGAGAACCATTATTCCGCAATTGCGCCGTTACGACTACGCGCGGGGGTCTTATTTCACAGTTAGCGGCGACTTGCGTAACTTATAGAAACGGCGCCCAGGAGGGGATGGAGAAGAAGAAAACCACCTCGCACAAGCTCTCTCGTCGCGGAAAGTAGCATTAAATCACGCGGGGGCTACGGCTGCCGTCGCGTCCGCGTCCCGGGGATTTTCAATTATATCATGCGCGTGCTACATATACATCGACGACATGCGGAACGCGTATCCGCGCCTTTGGAGACGTGTTATGTACGCGTCCGGGGAGATGAAACACGACGCGAGGGAGAGATGAACCCCTTCCTTTCTAGAACTGACGACGACGACGACTCGTATCTCCGACAACCCTCTCGACATCGGATATAAACGCGCCGCCGCGCTGTCGGTCTTCGAGGCCGCGGATATCTATACAACCGCCAATATGAACCCAGTAGAAGGTGAGCGCGCGCGCTTACGAGACACAGAACGGAGGGCTTTATTGAAGGTAGCATGAATTTTGAACGGAATATTGTAAATCCGAGCGCCAGGTGAACCGAGAAAGTATTTCCGAGCACGGGAGAATATCGTGCGTCTCTCACCCGTCGACCAAACCCTCCAAATCGCGTATCTCTTTCTCTCTCTGTCTCTTTTCCTTTTTACTCTGTTTTCATGCACGCGTAATAGGGGCATCCGTGTCGGATCTGCAGCTTACTTTCCGCAGACGAGGCGATTAGAGCGAACGAGAACGCGGCACTCGAATATTTTGGTTCGAGTGATACATTTACGGATTATACCGGAACAAATATCGGATGTAACATTTCCAAAAAGCTTTCAATCTTTCCTACAGATTAAAAGAGAAATTGACAAACGAATAAATCGGGGTGTAATAGTACGTTTAATACATACTCCTATTTTTTTAGTCCGAAGTTTTTTTTTCGTTCGTTTCTGTGAAAAACGCGTTAGATATCGCCATACCCTTTCAAATTCTCTACACGAGAATTTGCAGTTGATACATCGACGGTGAATTCTCTCGGTACGGGTCGATGAGTTTTGACGGCCTCGGCGCGCATGACGTCCGTCGTAAAATCCACTGATAGACATGTTCCTGGCTATCGATTTTACAGCGCGCAGTCCTGCCAGTCGACGATCGAGATATTCGACGGCTCGCCGGAGAGCGGGATGCTGGATACCGCCAACTCCTTGGAGAGGATCTGCAGCCCAGCGCAGTGGCTCCCGCGGGAACCATCGACTCAGGATAAGTAAGTGGATTCCTCTGGTTATTAGAGCGGTCATTAGAGAAATACCACTGTGTACCGGTTTGTAGGTGATGTGCATCGTAATTGTGAGTTGGTAAATTTCGAGATCCCTCGGCAACTCGCGCGATGCCGGGCTCTATAAACGGGACTGGTTAAGTCTCCTTAGAACCTTGCATCGGATGATGGAGATTAGTTCTAAACGCTAATCTCCAACCTTGCAGAGACGCGAGCACTCGAGACGTATTAAGACGTGCCGACCAGTTAACTACGCGGCAGTCCCGAAACGGGCATTTCGTCGCGAGTCATTTTTAGTCTCTTTACACCTTTGTTCTGATATTAGCGAGTAGCCTTTCTCTCCCTAGTGCGCATGCCGTCCACAGTGAAGATTATTCATTATACCTCGGGCACGTATCACCGAGACAACGGCTGAACTGACGCGCGAAATAGGAGCCAGCGCGCCGTCGTAATGCCGAGGAAGCAACGAAAGATCGTCGGGCACGTAATCATAAAACAGCCCCGGCAAATCCATCATCCGTCTCCATCCGAGAACTAGACGGCGGCATGCAAAGCGATACCTCATACTCATTTCGCCGGAAGTCAAAGTATGAAAGATGGCTGTAGCCCGACTCTCTCTCTCTCTGCACATCGTGCATTCCACTCGGTGCGTACCGGGTACATATTCGAATGAAAAGATGTCACAGAGAACGCACGGAGATGGTAGTTATCTGAAATCGTTCAATCGTTGCCGCGCTCGGCAACTACGGAAGCCGATACGGAAATACGGCTCGCAACAGCGTCGCAAAAGTTGTGCCTTATTTCGATGTTTTGATGAGTTCTCTGGGAGGATTTAATTAGTCGCGGCTTTTTTATTTTATACTTGGATCTATTAAGGTAAATGTACTAATGCCTGGATACGTGAGATGTATATCTATCTTTATCATTTTTAGTTCTCAAATAAGTATAACGCGAATTAAATCAAAGATGAAAATATAATACAAGAAAAATATTTTTATCTTTGACTTTAATTCGTGTTATAACTTATTTAAGGATTAAAATGATAAAAATGTCCAGACATAAATACGTGTTCAGATATTGGTACATTTACCTTAATTTGAATAAAAATTAAATAGTTATCTTGGTATTTAATCCTTTTGAACATTCCTCAAAGGCTATTAATTCTCTAAATTATTTTTTTGCGAACTTTCTCGGCTTTTGAGTTCAAATAAATGAAACTTTGGAGTACATATGCACGTAGCTACGTTTATCGTATCAAAAAGTGTATTTGACGAACCTGGTTTCCTCGTCGATATAGTATAGTCGGAATTTTAGGACTCTGTTTACTTTTATCTGAACTATTCCTAGAGAAAAAGCGTTACGTGTAATTTCAATATTGTCGTAAAGCGAGTATATCCGTAAAAAAAACGCAACAAAAATTTATGACATAAATTGGAACAGTTGGCACGTATTTTTTCTCGTTCAGGAACAAATTGCACGATGTTTACGATGAGAGAATCTTTCGATTATGTAGTAAATATTCGCGTTTGATTAAATAACTTACTTTAGAAGGGCGTGTGAAACGAATGTATAGTGTTTTTTACACAAGCGTTAATATGCCGCGGTAAAAAAAAAACTGATAGCTTTTGCAACATTCGTTCAACTTCTATTTAATTTGGCGCTGGTTTACATTTTTGTTTCGATTTTTCTATAAATTGCGTAACGTTTCTCTCGTAAAATACACACGGTGTATACACTATGTATGTCACGAAGTCCTTCCGGTTCTCGAAATATTGTAGATATGCAGGTTTTATACCTGCGCGCTCCATACGACCGTTTAACGAATGCAATTTCTTCAATGATGTTGTAATGGCAAACATATTTAATTCCGTACAATTGCGGGAGAGAAAAATATACATGCAAATTGCGTAATTTTGTAGTTTCCTCATGCGGTCCAGTGACGTACGTATTACCTTTATTCAAAAAGTTTTATTTTCGCTCGTTGTATTCGGCCGCGTATTATTCATGATAAAAATCTTTGCGCACGGCAGGTCCAGTCTTCGCGTTGATATCGCGCGTTTTATGGACGCGGTCTTTTCGACGTCGTAAACATTTAATGCCGATCGATTTACTGCGCGCGAATAATATAATAAATGCAAGCGTGTGCTAGGCGTTGATAGAATACCGGCTAATCCGTTTAATACCTCGCGCGTTCTAGAATTTATGACTTTGCAGCGTTTGATAACAAAATACTGTCGCGACCGACGAGTTAGGTATAAATATCGACAAAGGGGAAAAATTTGGGAATTTAAAAATGCACAAAAAAAAAGGTTTATTTTGCAGTAACAAATTGCTTGTAAATAGGAATTACATGATAAAACTAAATATACCATATGATTTAATACAAAAGCTGTGGATATTATTAAATTAAAATTAATAAAATAATATATAATGTATCACACAGAATAATATTATTAAAATTTATTAAAATATTAAATTAAAATGTTTAATAAAACAAGATTAATGTTTTGCATTTTACTCTATCTAAAATTATTCATCATTATACGATAAATTATTATAGCAGACATTTTTATTCGTATATAATACGTGTGCTTTTTTCCTGTCGAGAAAGTCGAGATATCGATGTAAGAATGAGATGCCTGATAAGAATTCAAGGGAGATAGAATAGAGGTCATATCAAATGAAAAACGTGACGAGAAAGATATTTGAAAGAAGATTTTTAGCCATACATATTGAACAGCGACGTAGTACGCGAAGAGAGATGCATATTCCGCAATTTTTATAGAGAAAACCTTTTTCCAGACCCTTATTCCGACAATTACTCGATCAGATGTCACTCCTTGTCGTTTCTCCATTTATCGCACTTGAAACTTACAAGCGCGTCGATCCAATCATCTGAAATACAACTCAGAACGTTCTCGTAAGCTGCAACGAGAAAATAGTAAAAATACTTGCGCGTAACTTACAAAAATGAAGACAACAGATATTTATCATTTTCGGGCGTGTTGGAGGAAAAGGATTAAATTCCGCGTATTTAAATCTATGCAATGTATATCTGTCCTACATGCAGAACGACAGCTCGCTTCGACGTTGAAGCCTCCGGAGACAAGGTTGACCAATCGGCCGTGAAAACAGACTGTAGAGGGTCGAACGACGACAAACAAAGGTATCGCGTGATTCCTCTCGAGGCTGGAAGCCGGCGGTGACCCGCGAACCAGGATTCCGGCTGGCCGATCGGAGAGCCTGGAGAGATAAGTACAAAAGGGACTTTCGAGCGAGCGACGTCGTCGTTCTCGTCGTCGTCGTCGTCGTCGTCGAAGCAGCCAACGGTCGCATGCATTATGCAAGCCGTGGGAAATGGACGGACGCGAAATGTCTGTCGCACGAGCGCCCCTGTCCGCCCCCGCCCTTGCTGCATCGGGGGCGAACTTGATGCGGCCGGTACAAAAAGAACAAGAATCGACCAACGAATGGCCAAACGAGAGATGCCAGGCTGGGCTAAGAGATTTCCCAGAAGAGATTTCGAGGCGCCGCCACCGCCGTCGCCGCTACCGATATGGTACGGCGATCGATTCGCCGGACTCTACCACCCGGCTTCTTGCCCTCCTCGATCGACAGATGCCCGCGGTAAAACGTCTGAAATATTGTGATAACGTGCACGTATATATGTCTCTCAACTCGGAAACCTTTCGAGTGGATTTGGAGTACGAATTACAATATATGATGTACACGAGCGCTGTTCTTCATTTTTATTTAAGAATAGATTTTCCTAGATGACGACAGTGCAAGGCTCTATCACAATTAAGAAATTAGCAATTTAATTTTGAAACATGAAATCTTACAGAGTACAGATAGAAATATACAATGGTGCGATTATGATTCAACGAGATACAAAATTCATAAAGCGTCTCTCGAACGTCGAAAACGACAAACGCTCGAATTGCCAGATCGAAGGCAAGAACAAATAACGCACTGCATCGTTCACGCGATGCCCAACCGTGGAAACCGCGGGACCGCGATTCACAGGTGTTCGCGGGGCTTCTCTCTCCGCCCGGCCGTGAGAGAACGAAGGGAGGAGGATCGTTTCCGCTTTCTGCATCCGAGAAGAGTGATATTCGTCGCACGCGCGTTGCGCCTCGCTGCCTTGCTGATGCTACCGGCAGTTTTTAATCTATTTTAATTTCTAACGTTTGCGCCGTCTCGGTGCCAGCCGGTCCCAGGACGATTTATGCTTAGTAGCAACAGCAGTAGTAGCAGCAGCAGCAGCAGCACCAGGTCGTCCGGATGTAGCGTACGTACGTACGTGCCTATGGGACTGCTGCGTGTTTTATGTTGGCTAATCTCGTAAAAATTCATGCGAAATAACGCCCGTGCTTCATCCGCCTCGCACGTTCTCCAACCCCGCCGGCGCGCCGCGCCGTTTGCAGCCGGGCACGTTTTCCATCGCGCGACTCGACCCGCGCCGAATTTCCGGCCGTTGCCTTCCGCCTCCTGCGATACTCCCGAAACGGTATTAAGATGATGCAAAATAAAACGAGGTAGGAAGCTCGCAAACTGGAGGTTCGATAAAGCTAAGAAAGTGGGTTACGAACTCTGTCATATCGAAAAGTATAAGAATAGCATAACGTTATTCTAAATTAGATTAGATTAGGATAATACTGCCTGAGAATTTCATTTTCCATATCAGAAATTTCTTTTTTTTTTACTTAATTCAATTTCTAGATTAATTTAGGCTTTAGAATCGCAAGGAAAAAAACGTGAATTTTGTACGTGTGAAAAAAAGCGATAACGCTATATCGACGCGTTAGCGACATCGACATCCAAAGATGAAAATCGTATCATTGCGCATCGCGCGCGACATCGCGTTGGCGACAAAGGGTCGTAAGGTCCGACCGGGCATCGCGATTATTCAAGTGAGTTGTCCAGAGCGCGCTCTATTTAATAACCGTCCGTGCATGGACGCGAGATACATCGGGGATCAATCCGGTATAGCCATCAAGTAATTTAATCTTCACGCACGCCATGTCCAACTAAAAGCCATCCCCCGTTGCTCCCTGCTCGGGAGCAGCCAATGAACCGGCACAGATCAACCGTATCGCTGCCGTCGCTTTATCCCGCGCGCTGATAAAGTAAACTGCCATTCCGTGTGCGAGGGATATCGCGATAATCAGGTATCGCCGGCTTGTAATACAGCCTACAAATAGCAAGGCATTTACGCGCTCGTGTGCTTCTACACAGCGATTATTCAACATCACACCGTAGGAAAATTCATTGGATGTAATTCCAGAAGGATAATTTAATAAAATTTAATAAATAAGTTTCATATTTTATATAAAGCGCGCACAGATGATGATCCAATAATATATACGTTTAAATGTAAGTCAATCTGACAGTCAAATATAATTTATTTAAATTCTCAGGATTGGTGTCTCTATATACTTAGTTTTATAAAACTTTGATTGCTTGTGGCTGCAAGATTAAAGATTTTCTCCTTTCATATCAAATTTAGAAAGTCGCGGTCACGTTTTAATTTTTTTATTCTCACATTCAATAATAGTTTCATCCACATGTCTATTTTAATTTAACTCGACTGAAGAACGCCAGACGAAACGCGCTAAATTTTTTTTTCTTTCTCGATAAATGTTTTAAACAAAAAGATACGATCCACTTCTCGTAGATGATCTCGATAAACTTGTTTGAAGAGAAGAATGTCATCGACTTCGAACGGCTGACGTGATATCGTTCGCCGTGCGGGAAAGTTGCTGTGATGTTAGAAAATCGACGACGTAATTCTGGCGCTCATTCGAGCGACAAAGGGCGAGATCCTCCTCTCGCGGCACCGCAGGACGACGGGGCATCGACGAGGGGCGGGAGAGGGGGGGCGGCAGCGGAAAGGGTGCCCGATTTATCTTGCAAAACTAACTCATAGGCAATTCTCGCGCGCGCCGACTATCGAGGGCGGCTCCCAAGACGTCCATTTACAACTTTGCCTAGGGAAAATAGAGTCTTACGTGCAAGATTTACATCCTGCTTTGTCCCGACGTCTATGTAACTTTCACGGAGAGAGCACCCTTTCGCGCCCATGCGCGACACGCTCTCCCTCGTGCCCCCTTCGCCATATAATGGTCGTGAATTAATAATACGCGTCGAAGTTTCCGCATGCCCGGAATGTCCCCGATGAAAAGTGTCACGAATCCCGCATCCCGGATCCCGGTGTACGTATATGCGCGCGCGCGCGCTTTATAACGTATGTAAGCGGAAATCGGATCGATCATTATTCATGACCCCGTCACCATCGTTCCTCCGTATTGATTGCGCGGTCGTGATGCAAAGCCATTCAGCTGTTTTAACGAGGATCGTTCACAATGAGATAAATTTTATCCCGAGGTAAGTTCAGAATCTGGAATCATTGCAATATCTATCCTATTTCATGCTCAATTATTTGTAGAATCTTTTAACGAGGTCGTAAAACGATCTTCTTTGTAAACTGAAGTCTCTTCAAGTTTCCGTAGGTATTCAATCTACATTTTGACGCAAAATGTAATGTGTCTAAGCGCAGGCGTTTAAACGTGTCGACCGGCAGTGTAAAAATTAAAAAAAAAAAAAAAGAAAACAGTCCCGTTCGCGCTTGCCCGTCGGTCGTTCGATTTACGTCCGGTTTTCGACCCCGGAAAACTGCGGGGCGCTCTCCGTGAAAGGGGCGAAAGGAGCGTGGGAAAACCATCCCTCCGCCACAGATTCACTCTCCGTAGCCGAGAGCGCAAATGACGTTCCCTCTTCCCATTTCCTCTTTTCCAGGTACACCGAGCCGAAGCGATACTCGTCGAGCGGCCGGGACATGACGGTGGTTTTAAGACGCGCCTCCAACAGCCCCACCGACGAGGAGTATATGGAGGTCTCGTACTATTTCCACGACGGTAAGTCGTAAAAGGGAACCCGCGCCGTCGTCGCCGGACGGGAACGAACGTGCCGCGGTCTGCCGAGCTCGCTCGCTCGTCGAGCGGGCGAGCTCTCGGCACAAACTCGAAACAAAAGATCGCACGTCGGAAATTGGATTATGATGCGCGCCGTCGCCGTCGCCGCGCAATCAAGTCAGCGCGCGTAAGCGTCGTGAGATCGCGAGAAACACGCTCCGTGAGCGGCTCCATGCAGCGCTCTATCGCCTTGAGATACAGGTTACTCTTTTCTTACCCGTTTCTTCTTTCTTTTTTTCCCTTCTCTTGTTCATTACGAGTTACGAGCGCAATCGCGCTTCTTTACGCACTTCCGAGAAGCTTCCTCGTTTTACGTCTTCGAGCGAAAGTTTAAAAAGGATCGCGCAATGAAGTTTATCCTATAATTTGATATCTCTCGCGCCCTTCCCGCGAGTTTCTTGAATAGTACGAAAATTACAGGTAAATAGTAAATAATTAAGAATTATTAATTGAGAAGTACTTTTTTTTTCGATATAATATGTAATATATTTTTCTTCATCCAATAACACGTAGCGTGATCCTCTTACGTATATAATTATGCTTGCCCTTCTCTTGTTATAAAGCGCGAAAAGCGACTGGCATTCGATTATCGCGATGATAGTGTCATTTTCGTGATCGGCGCAATTTGCGTCCCAGTCTTTTATCGTTCCTGATCGTTCCGAATCGAGTTTTTGCCCGTTGCTTCTTGAATAGCCGACTGGCGCGCCCAAACCGCTAATTACGAGTAACTAATTACCGTAAATACGCCTCGGCATATCGATGTCAAAGCCTCGTTCCCCCCCCCCCCCCTCGCCCCCTAATCGGATGAGCGTAGGCACGTCCGGACGGTAATCCTGAAATTCGCTTGGCAGTCGACCGAGGGATTCTGGTTGGCTGCCGGAGAACACATTCACGAATATCGACGCGCGTCCGTCCTCGCAAAAACAGCGGTCGCGCTTAATTCCGTTTCAAAGATTAGATTTTACCCCGATTAAGTAGCTACCGACCTTTTCCTTGGCCGAGCAATCCCGGAGATTAAAATGAGAGCCCGGGTATATTACGCTCTCGCGTATCGGGAAACTTGTAATTATTCGCGGTCGGATAATTATTCGCCCGTGATTGTTACGGCTATTTTGCAAAGTAAAGCCAGACTACCGCGTATCACAGGCTTGAAAACGCTAAATCTATAAATTCAAAGCGTGGATAACCGCGTAAGCACCCTGCGATTTTCAGTATAGAACTTAATCCGTATAACATTTTGCACATAATGAGCTATAATATATATAATGAATAATACGAGTAATATAAATATTTTGAACGGATATTAACTAATTTCAGCGTGAAATTAGATCTGATTTTTATTTTAAAGTAAAATGTTACTCATTTCAACGTTGAAGCCAATATATCTCAACATTTTATTAAAATAAAAATCTCTTTTCACCTAATGCTTGAGAATTTATTCTCCATTTGTCGGATCTATCGTTTTCCTCTCCCGTGAATTTAAGCGTCCGGTTTCATTAAAATCGAAAATTAAAATCGTTCAAGCGTTTTCGAACACAAGCTAATAGTGCGCGAGATAAAATTTTTAACGAACAAAACGAAACGCGGACAGCAGTAATTGAATCTTGATATCGATGAGATTTTAAACGTCGACCGAATTTTACGACACATCATGTCGACATCAAATTCTCGTTCCGACGAATTTTTTTTTTCTTTTTTTTTTACGTTGGCTGTATGAAATGGCTACCAGCCTCGCGCTCGTAACCAGTAGCCATCCCCCCCCCCGTTACAACAATTGTACGCGAGCGAGCGGCATATAAATCCAATCATGGACCATTATAAAAAAAAAGGGCGTAAATGACAAGAATCAAAAGTCATGACTGACGACGAACTATCGCCGTCGATTGGATCGGTGATTGACGAGAGGTGATCGTGTCGCCGGTCGAACGTTATTACGTTTACACGTGTTACACGTGTTACACGCCGCGTGCATTCTCGTGTCTCTCACAGTATATATCTCTATCTCTCTATTCGAATCGCGACGATCGATGAGAACGGTCGTCAAAGACCGGCGTGTTTGAAATCTTAAATAACAACGTTTCGTGTTTAAACGGAGAAACGAAGCACGCGCGCGTGCCAGCCGCGTTCGAATCGGTCACGACTTTGTTCGTCAGATTTTTTGTTCCCCACGTATTCGTAACGACGGTCCCACACAGAGATCCCATCCCCGTCGCGTCGCTGTGTTTCACTTTTTCCCTTCCTCTTCACCAGAGAGGCAGAATATCGAGACCGAACGTTTTCGAATTCCGGTTCTACCATCGGAATTCCGGTGCCTACCTTATCTCGCGCCGAGTACGATCCCGTACGGTGGAACATAAAACTTTATGCGACCCAGGGAGACCGATCTCCTTACGGGAAAGGGGTCGAATTCAACCGAGCAGACCCCGAATTGCCCCGAATAATCATGCGAAATTGTCGCGTAAGAAACGAAATGAGGGAATCCTGTCTGCGGAGTGCATGAACTTCAACTCGAAATGAAAGTGCCCGAAAGACGTTTACCCACTTATAACTCGCTGAAATATATATCCCTCTGACTGCGAGAAACTTACGGGGAAAAAAAATTAAGCTAAGAGGCTCGAGGAGAGGAAAGTTGCAAGAGTTCCCGCGAGAATTCAACGGATATGAGCGATAAAATGAAAATATTTTATATTCGAGATCGTCTTGGTAATTTTCTTGATTGACATCCCGAGTGGATAGTAATTTTTACATTTACGTCATATATCATATTTCTTCCGTTTCTTTCTATTTATTATATTAATCTCGTTGACTTGTTAATTTTATAATCAACTTTTGTCGCACAAGAAATTATTAAAAATAACAGAGAAATTTCAAAACCTCATCGTTGCATACAGATTATAATTTGGAGCCTTTCTTTAATTATTATTGATGTCGTGTCTCTCTTCCGTTTGTTTACGCTAACTTCGTTGATTTATTAAATTTATAATTAATTTGTCGCGCAAGAAATTACATGAATAACAGAGAATCTCGGGACACTATTTTACGCGCACATATTACATCTTTATTTTTGCAAGGCATAATTTGCGAGGTAATTTCTCTCGACACCTTCACAAGCAACGCATTTTCATTTGATGCTCCAGAACGTGAGGGTGGCACTCAGCAGCCGGCCAGCGTGTGCGACGTCGAATATTACGGGTTGACGTCGCCGGTGGAGGGCTCGGTGGTGCATCCGGAACCGCATCGGCTGTTCGCCATGGAAGGCCTGGTGAAGTGCAGGCAGCACTTTATACCGGCGCCAAACCAATCGGTGGTCATTACTGTGAGTTCCTCGACGAAATGTCTAATCTCTCTGTCGTTCGTTCAATTGACGGTCGGGAATTAAATTCTCGCGAATTCATTCTCACAGTTTTTAGACGCACACTGTCTCACGCGAACAAGGATTCTCGCAGGTTACATGTTATTCGAGGAAAAGAGAAAAGAACTCCCTCGCGCAAACAGCATCGTCGGATGTGCGGAGGGATTTTAGAATCCAAAAACTATAAAACTATCTATCTGTATATACTCGCGGCGCGAGCCTTTAATCCGCATAGAAATAATATTCCGCTGGATCAGACGCGGTTCCGAAGGCGAGACCACGGTTCAGCTATGGGTTTCAGCAACTCCTGCGAGAACGATAAAGTGCAACAATTGAATTCCATAGTGGAAACATACCAACTGTAATCCCGCGGTGAACGATACGAACGTCGCATCCGTGTTGCGAATCCGTTGCGCAACCGAGAAAATCGTGCAACTTTAATCCGTTACGTCGCGCTTAGATAAATCATCTCTTCAGGATATTATATATATGGAAATTTGGATTTTCGGCAGATCTACATAAATATGCAGTTTATAAAAGTCGTAAAAAATATTGTCTAACACATGTTTTATATATCTTGTCGTTTCGACAGTAATTGCTTAGAAATCAAATATAATTATTAACTTTAAGAGATTGTTTCATTCTTTAAATCTCAAAACGGGCACACCTAAAAATATACATGCTTCTTAGATTTTTGCGTTTAACGTCATATTTCAAGGAGAATCAAGTTGGTTCTGAACAATTGTGACGTGTCCCTTATTGTCAGTCGCAGAAGAAAGAGCGAACAAATTTTAATTGCACGTATGGCACATCGTTTGACATAATTATAATTGACCGTTTTTGCTATTCTTTTAGCTTCCTTTCTTCCGCCCGTACAGATTTTCACTCGCACTTTTCCGAATGATGATGCCTCCGTTTGCAGGTGAAGGGTAGCACGAAGCAGACGCCGAACAACCCGTGCGAGACCAAGTGCGGCGACAGTGGCTGCCACTGCGTCAGCAAGTCCCTGGAGAGTATGGACCACCTCCTGCTCGTCTCCGAGACCGGACACATTGTCACCTGTCTCTGCGGGAATTACCAGGTAAGCGCGAGCTGGCGGAAAAACTTTATTCCGTGGCGCCCGCCTCGAATGAGCGTCTCGACGGAGAGCGCGGCCACTCTTATCCCACGCGCACTTCCGCTTTTTGAATGCCGGCGAGATAAAAGCTATATCGTTATTATACCGCAACTTTTATATCCTCCGCATTGTCACGCGAAAACGTCGGCGATGTCGTTAAAATATATCACTCGCGATATGCAATTTTCCGCAAATGGCTCTCTATATTTATCATATCATTTTATTCGATGAGATGGTTCTTTTTTTTCTTTTCAGAGAGAAAATTTATTACGCGCTCGATTTCGTCAAAAATCTGAAATATATTTTTTTACTATTATGAATTAACGTGAAGTGAAGCTCGGTGCTAGGAGTGTTTTTGCTGCAGAAATTTAATTCCACGTAATGTGTACAATGTTATTAACGTTCGCATGAAATGTATACTAGTTTCATTAACGTTTTTATTTACCACAATGTTGTGTAATGTGGCTGAAAATTTTAAATTTACCGTGTAATAATCTGCGTTATTTTTCATAAATTTAATAATATGCGACTATATTACGACAAATGTATCACCGTAAAAATAAAATGAAAAAGTGGCACGCGTTTGAAAACGCATCCTTTGGACTTTTTCGATCTTAGAACTTTACATTTAGTTGAAAGAAATGTTCGGCAAGAAGCTGTCGATGCTAAATAATTTATTCGGCGCAAAATGCGTTCGCCACAATCTCGCGCATGTAATACTGCCCAACTGATCTGACTTTGACTCTATCCACACGATGATTATTAATAGACGTATTATCAGATTACACCTGACCGAGTGTAATCGTTATGGCGAGTCTATAAACGATAATACGATTTCGATTCGTGGGATCATCATCATTTCATATTCAAATGCTCGTTATTCCGACACAATTGAGGCTATCATGCAAACAACAAGTTAAATCCGTGTAATTTAACTGCGTAGGATTAAATTCGAAATCCACGATTGATAATTAAGCATACCGCCTGGTTGTCAGTAAGTCATCGATATTTCTTCCGCCAAAACTGCGACAAATGTATCTTAATTAAATTTATCACGTTATTACGTACCATTCGCATTTCGTCTCGGTCATTCTTTCATCGACGATGCTCGTGTTACTTTCAATTTCTCAACGTAGTCCGCGCGCTTTTTATTTTCCCTAAATTGCTCACCATTTTCCACGTCGTATCCTTCGTACCTCATTTTACCCGTCTAACGGGATCTATTATCGCGCAGGACTGGCTTCCGGTAGGCATCCGCAGCTGGACCCCGGTCTACATCGAGTGGTCGAGGTCTACATCGAAGGCGGGCCTCGATTTCCACGCGGCCTACAAGTTTATCAATGACACTTACTGCGGCGATCACACAACGGCGGAGCCGGAAGGCGAGGTCAATGGCGGTGATCTGGCGAGCGCCGGGCTCAAGCTGAATCAGTATTACCAGCAGAAGTGTACCTGGATTCTGGACTCGCCGATCGACCGGCAACTCATCATCGAAGTCAAGTCCACTCAGAGTCGTGAGTAGAATTTAGAATTGCATCTACTTATATCTTCTCCATTTGCAAAAATTACTCCAACAGAACTTTCGTACTTTTACTTTCACAATATCTTAAATATATGTAAAATATGACTCGTGTGAACACTTGACTCCAATTTGAAGCTTTAATTTAATGACAACAATGTATAGTTATGTACACTTACATTACAGAATTATTATTTTTTGCACAGTTTCGCGTAAATAAAAAAATATATTTATAGCGTCGTGATTTAATTTGATAATAATATAATTATTTCTGCGGGCCGTTTTTTACCTCGAATCAAAGAAACATAGTTATCTCGGGAATTCGTTAGCCCGCAGTTTTATACCTTGCAAGAAAAGCTGCGAGCAGTTTAATAGCACGAAAATGATTTATCTAGGAGCACCTATCTACGTTTCTCCAGAGAGCGTTCTTCGAGCGATTTATCTTCGAGCGGCATTAAAAGAAAACAAAAAAGCAACTGCGTTCCGAAGCGGCGTATCTTTCGCGGATCTGAGCATTAAGAATCCCGCGTTACTCTCTCTCTCTTTCTCTCTCTCTCTCTCTCTCTCTCTCTCTCTCTATAGAGCAATTAATTTCTTTGCCGTAACGAACCTGTTGATATTTCCTGAAATTGTTTCGACTTAACGACGTAGCCTGTATGCACGTATATCTTTACAAATAAACACATTCACACGAAACTGCAACTATTTTAATCAATTTCTCGAATCAAATTGTTTTATTATTTCGCAAAAGTCCATCGGTCGTGTTATAATGCTCTCTTTATCGAAGGAAACTCTTCAGGGAATTCAAAAATATTAAAAGAAAGCAACTTTCAAGCCAAGATATTGCGTCGCTTCAATATTGTATCACGAAATTATTATATCTATGACAACATTCTTTTCAAGTTGTTTTTATCCTTAACGACGTTCCCCGCTATTGCCTTCAGCTCTTATTTCGGTAAGCGCAAATTGTAGTCTGCGTCTCGCAATAGGATTCCACTCGCAGAGTTCTATCCGCAAAATTCTATTTCGATCCCCCTCCCCCCCGGTCGCGGGGCTCGAGAGAAAACACAGATAGATCATCCTCCGCGCGAGGCGCGCCCCGTCTCTGGCGACGACACGGCGAAATCTTCTCTCGATTGCTTTTCTTCGGAGACCGCCAGAATTTCTATCCATGCCATTGGCTCCGTTGCCGCCGCCGCGGCGAACGAAAGGGTGAAAGTTGTGGAAGAATAAGTCGGAGAGTGAGAGAGGAGAGAGGACCCGACCCGGCCGACCGATGGGACAGAGGAGCGCGGGCGTGAAACGAATGGCAGTGGGTCGCGAGATTAAAGAGACCATCGGATTTACCACGACAACGGAAGCTAAAGCTTCACCGTGTAGAAACCATGCTACGTCCTCTCTTTCTCTCTCTCTCTCTCTCTCTCTCTCTTGCTACATCACTTTTCTTGCATCGTTCTCCCTCTTTTTCGCTCTTTTCCGCCTTCGTCGCCCTCTCGCCTTTCCTATTTCTGCGCGGCACGTAAATTGTCATCTTACGAACGCGACAAAGGCGACTACCTATCGCTTGTTCGAGCTTGAGAATATTACGATTGTTCCTCCCGGGTGAAATGCAGCGCGAGGAATATTCCTTCTGATGTAAAGATAGCTGCATTCACGGGTGAATTTTACGTTTATTTCTGCGGCCGTGCGCAATCATCTCCTGCTCCGAAATTGATCGCTCAGTGCTATCGATTTTTTTGTCGCGCGGTATTATTTGATTAGAATTTGAAGCAATTTATTTGTTTCAGCAGTATTCCCGTCCGATTTCAGTCCTGTTTTCTCTTGAAACTCTTGTAACGGCGATCGATCGATGTAACGGGGATGTATGTACATATGTGATAGCACCAATGAATTGTGACCTCTGTACGTTCGTATGGGGGGAAATATCATCTATCGAATGCGGAGAATATCCTCTGCAATGTTTCAAGAAAATAGAGTTTTATTGGTCCACGAATATATATGAAAGATGGAATATTGAATTCGGTACAAGAAACTTTGATTTATGCGGACAAATTACGCGGGATGAGATTCGATACGAAACGAAAAATGTCCATCCCACCGAGGGACGTGCCCTGTCTACTTATGTCAATCCTGGATGCAATTACGACGCGTGTATTTATTCGCTAGAAAAGCGTGGCAAGTAACGGCTGAATTATTAAATGAATTAATGAGGCTTCGCGCATTTCTATGAAATCCGTCCGGCTTTATGAACCGCCGCGAATCGAATTACTCCGCCGACGACACTCTTGGCAACTTCGCCATAGAAACGTCGCTGTCCTCGTTCCTTTCATCTCCTCGTTTCTTGCCTTCGCTCCCGTATAGCTTTTTCATTTTCTTCCTCCTCGCCACCTTGCAGAACATTATAAGTAGAGGCGGAATCGTAACCAAAGCCCGACAAACGCCGCCACCGGAAATGGCTTTAATATACCTTTCAAGGTGCAGTATCACCGTAGTTACCAGCACCGTAGTACGCTCCGCTCTCTTTCTCTTTTTTTTCTTCCAGCTGCAGTTCTTACAAAATTTCATCTTTGAATGATGCACTTTCTGGCATGAGAGGTTCGCCAATGTTTACCGCATAGCCAACAAGAATCCTGGCAATAAACAGGGCTACTAGCCCTCTCATATGCGTATTATTGCTTTTTGCAGAGTGAAAGATAAAGGGAAATGTATCTGCTTCGCGTCGGGAATTATTAATTATTATATATATATATATTTAAATATATAATATAAAACAAGATTAATTATTGAATTACTTTGAACCAACTCTGAACCAAAATAAATTCAAGAAAAGTATTTAATGCCCGAGAGTGCAAGTTAATTTAGAAGAGAGATTCTTCTTCAGTAAAAAGTCTGAGATTGATGACGGCGCATCTCGTAATGCTCTTTCTACTTATGCATCGCATAGGGACTCGTGATACCCGTATTATTCATGATTTATTTAGATATATTACACAGCATCTTCACAAACATACATTTACGTTACAAGAGTACTGTCCGCTCTATGCTACGCTTGTTCTACTTAACAGGACCCTGCACGGCGTGGAACCTGACGATACATGAGTACAGGAAGAACGGCGACCCCGCCGGGCCCAGACTGCACACGTTCTGCTCGAGGGACACTCACAAGAATTTCACCCTGCCGTGGAAGATGAATACCGCGGTGGTTAGGTGAGTTTCTTATACCCCGGCGGGTCGCGTCCCGGCCGATTAACCCGGCGAAAGTTCCGCCGCGATCTTGTCTATTAGCTACGTTTTAACGACAGTTCCGCGACAGTTTCGACGGCGGAGATTATGACGCACGGTCGGCTGAAATATAACGGGCATTTTATCGGCGTGGCGCGATTGAGCCGGCACGCTCCGTGATGTGTATACCGGCATAAAATCGCGGAGGATTGATGCCCGCGCGATCCGTTACTGTCGTCTAGCGCGAAGAAATTATCCGCGCTGATTAACAATCGGCCATCGTTCATCCCGCCTTACGACGGCAATTCCATGTTACAACCGCGGCACATTACCCCCCCCCCTCCCCCTATTCCGTAATCTACGGGATATGAAGAAAAATATGCTTAACAGCAGAGCTTCTTCACGCGGTACTTTCTCATTGACTCTGGCAGTGATCGATTGGCGGTTGAATGTTGAATCGCGCAATGACAGAGACGCTTTCATCATTTTTATTGGTACTAAGAATAATTATTTCCGAGTTACAATCTTAATACTTTCTTTAAGTATTATAATTATTATCTGTATACACTCTTAATGTTAAATTACATATGCTCATATATGAGTTATTATTATTATTATTATTATTGTCATTTTAATTGCGTTAAAAGACTAGATTTGTAAGCAATTATTGATAATGCCTCACCTCTTGGAGTGCAATTCTCTTTCACTTCCATGTATAATAATTCAGGAGTTAAATTCAAGTAAATTAATCGCATTTCAAATAAAGTTATTATCATCATCATTATTCTTATAATTGCCAGTCATCATTTTCGATTTCTGATATCTCAGATTAAAGGACCTCTCACGATTCTTATGAAAAAATCGTTTTCGGTCAGTTTACTTGAATTTGTGATGTGGTAGTTCTTGTGTAGCATCAATAAAAGGTCTCAAATTTCATCAACTTTCTATCTTAGTTTCTGAATTATAGGCATTTGAAAATCTCCTTTACAAGAATTGTTCGTACGTTTGTCTACACGAGTTTGCACTTGTGTACCTGCCTGCATACGTATTATGTGTACAACTCTACCGCCTCTGTTGCCTCCGTTGCCTCTGCCGACTCCGCCGAACTGGCGACAGAGTTATATATACACAAATATATATACAGGCACGCACACAAGTGCAAACTCGTGTAGACAAACGTATGAACAATTCTTGTGAAGGAGATTGTCAAATGTCTATAATTCAGAAAGTATAAAAAGTTAATGAAAATTGAGACTATCCATCAAGGACACAAGAACTACAACGTATCACAAATTCAAAATAATTAACCGGAAATGTTTTTCTCGTAAGAATCGTGCGGGGAGTCCTTTGCGAATAGAAAAGATATTTTGAAAAATATAAAAAATCATAGTCGATATTTTTACATCGAAAAATGTAAGCAGCTTCAAGTAATATTCGTTAAAAAAAAAGAAAATAAAATAGTGAAGCTCTAAGCTCGTGAGTGAGAGATATTATCGGCATGAATAAAAATGATCTGTTTTCTTATTTCAGGCTGCAGGCTCTTGGAAGAACCGCCCCGCAGTACACGATGAGATGGCGAAGTCAGACGGTGATCGCCAACACTCGCAAAAGCGGACCATCGCCAGCCCCGAACTGGCGCACAGTGGGCTCCTCGAGTAAGATCGAGCCGCGGTGGACAGGCCTCATCCTCGTCCTCGCGTTCGCGATCCTACTCGCACGCCCGTTCGACTGTTGAGACTGTTAAGCTCGCGTTAATGCACGCACGTTCCTGTTGATCGAAAAAACCACGAAGCTCACGTTACTGTCTCACATGTGTATATATATAAATGGTGAGGACTCGCGCCGGTCCTCGTTTTACATCGCCCGATGTAAGATGTTCTAAGAAAATGGCACATTCCGGCACACTCCCCCGATCGATGGTCGAGATTTCGCGGGCTGGCTCGTTAATCCCCGGCTGCGTATATAATTATCACGAGAGAAAAATTTTAGGACAAGCGTGGCCTATTAGACAGCGCATTGGTCTATTGAGCCAAAGGTAGAGCTAGAAAAATTATATTTAAAAAAAAATCCTTATACATTTGGCAAGTGAATTTTAGTAAATTCCAGTAATGTTTTAAAATTCACTTGCCAAATCTATAAGAATTTTTTTTTTTTAATATAATTTTTCTAGCTCTACCGGGAATTGAACCCGGGACCTTTGGCTCAATAGACCAATGCGCTGTCTAATAGGCCACGCTCGTCCTAAAATATTTTCTCTCGTGATAATTATATACGCACATTACTGGCATTCAACTAGTAATATTTTAAAATTCACTTGCCAAATGTAATGCCCTTTTGATAACTCGTTAGCAAATGTAATGCCTTCTCGCATCGGAAGAACGCGTTGCACGACGCAGGGGATAAATACCGAAGAAATTTGAACTGATCTCTGTTATATTTTTCAATAACGATGTACGATCCAAGTCTTAGGCGGTGTGAATGGAGAGTTAACGAGCCAGAGTTTAACGTTCTTCGATCGAATCGTATGCATATACATATTATACACACATACATGTACGTTGGGATTAAAGAGAGTGACGATCAGCACGTCTAATAAGCGATTAGCTCGCACAACCGACTGTCACTCGATTCTAAAGAAATGGATCTGTGAAGTCTTTAGATCATCCACTCGTCATCCGATTAATTTGAAACTTTTTATATTCTCTATGCAAATAAATAATGAAAGTTGTTTCAAGATCTTTCATTGCTCTGCTCCTCACATTTAATTATTTATTATTTATTAATTAGATATTAGATTACAATAAAATATTATTCTTTAACATATCTATACATTTAATGTATTTTCTAATATTTACTTCTTTAATCTACATTATTTATTTATAAAACATTATTCTTTTTTTAAAATATTTTTTTATAAATTAGCTGCTGGATTTTTATTAAAGCTGATCCTATTAAAATCGTAATTCTCCTAATCATTTCTGAAAATATCATGTATCATTTCACATTGTATTTTCACGATTTCCCTAGATTTTCGAACTTTTATTTAAAGTCATATTAATGCCAGCGCGATGGCACGTGTATATAGTATACATACATAAAGCAAATTAACATGCGAGAACGCGATGCACGGATTTGAAGTAGCGAGAATCTCACGAGTCACTTCTCTCACGCGAATGCCAAATTACACGTGTAAGAGATTACAACCAACAATAGCGAGACATGTGTACATAGCTAGCGGCGTTGATAGAATTTGTACAGAACACGATTAATTGTCTACCCTAAGTCTGCGGATTACTGTAAAGTAACGATAAGATAAGTAATCTTACGCGGCTGCGAAACGAAGGAAGAGAGAGAGTGTATTTTAACGAACGAGCTTCGCGTGCCCGAGGGCACTTCGCGATTTATTGTTATATGTTTTGTCAGCCAAGCGGGATGCCCTCATCTTGACGAAACTATTGATCCATCTTTCTTCCCTTTCTCTCTTTAATTATCTCGAGGGATCCACAATTGAGGACTTACGCCAAACATCCGTTCTCCAAGTGTCCCATCAGGGATGAGGCGCACCGATTCGCTGGCAAACTCATAATTGATTATTACTGCGGTAAAAAGAGAAACGAAAATAAAATTCTAAGTCGTAAATATTTAATGTACGCAATTCACCAAAATGCCAGCCAGTAGAACCAGATCGCAAATCGCGTACTTCGGTCGTACAACAGTGCGAGGATATTTCTACGATTTTTCATTGATTTTGTAATAAATCCACGAGAGAGATCGTTGTTTTTTTACATCTAATTAAATATAATGCGTAACGTAATGTAACATGTTGGCCTAAGTATAATACTAGTCATTCTCACTGCACTTTCCCTGAAAGGATCTTTGTATCTCAAATGCAACGCAAAGAAATTTCTATTACATTCCTGGTACGTATCGTTTTTGATAAACTCTAATTTTTATGGACATGATCGCATTTGAAAAATAGATACATATAGTTATATCGAAGTTTTATGGTCTTTCTAACATTACATTTTAAATTGCCAAGATAGCTCACGAATGTGTCAATTGTTTAAATGTATTATTTTATCTTTAAAGAAATAAATCTCGGGATAAATTAGAGCAAACTGATTACCGATATATTATCCTTTATATCAAGCGTTTTGTCTCAAAATTTCAAAGTTTATCGCTGTAACAGAGCGAATTACTTTTATACAAAACAAATTTAATTGTTTAGAAAAAGGCATTTACATTGCGATACGTTATGTTATAATTTATAAGATAAGCAATCTACGTCGTGAAGAAACCTCGTCAAAACAGATATGAAAGTCCGTACCTACTCGCAGAATCGACTGACGCAATGAAATCGAAATCGAGGCACAGCAATATATAGTAATTTATATCTAAAAAAACAACGTAGATGTGAGAGAAATGTCGAAAAATTAATCTCCAAGAAGCGGAAATGCGACAAGCGCCACACTTCTTTGTGTTCATGCAATATTCTCACATTTGTAGAAATTGTGTTCAACATTATCACTATGAATTTATACAATAGCTGGCTTTTCGTCTGAAAAGCATACCTTTTACACAGATGTGCGACCTACGAAAAAAAAATACGTGTTACATGTGTACATGTACTAGCCGCGTATATATACATATATATATAAGTCACAATAAATAGTCAATTGTTTCATATAAAATCTAAATAAAG
>NW_020216518.1:0-30711 GCF_003070985.1 Temnothorax curvispinosus | reverse complement strand
CCGCGATCCGCGATGTCCCGCAGGTAGACGAACATGGCGGAATTTCGTAAATCGCACGGCCAACTTCACTCGCCAAAAGCAACCGTGGCGTCGCGTCCACTCACTCCATTCATGAAAATCAACCGATATCGTCGCTTATGATCGCGCGATCTCCGCGATATTTTCAACACTTCCCACGACACTTCCGGCATTAATCTCGCGACGCGGCACGTACCTACTTACAATTAGTTACACGGCAACGGAAAAATTACGACTGATTACGACGAAGAAGCCGCGCTCCGAACTGATGTGAATAATGGAGCGCCGGAGTCGCGGGACGCGGGCGCCGCGCCGCGACTAACGGCTTCTCGTCAACGCGATTGGTAGGGACAAAGTGGGGGCTACAAGTGTCTAGGCACGGTGCGCGCACGGTATGCGTGACGTCAGCACGCCTCGAACCGCTCCTCTACCCCCACTACTCGTGTTTACCGCGGCGCGCACGACCACGCTTTAACTTCGCCGGCCGCCGCGCCGCTCTCACATCACAATATTCACAATCAGACCGCATGGCGGAATAATAATAGATAATACACGAATGAATCGCGCCCGCCGGGTCCCGGCGCGACGGTTTAGATTACGAAAAATTGATGTATCGAATTTAATACATGTGCTTCGCGAAATTTATATAGGCTGCATTCGAGAAGCGCGCTATTAGCGCTATTGCATCATTCTGTCTTTATTGCTCATCAGATGTAAAACAAGGATAGAATAAGCAAATAGCGCTAATAGCGCGCTCCCCGAATCCAGCCATAGATACCGAGGTACGTCGCATTCGATAATATATTCGATAGTATAATATTGATTATAATTTCTTTCGGACGATCAATCTCGCTTTTACCGACAATGACTCCGCGTCTCGCGTTGTGTCGCGCGACTTCGAAATTCGGAACAAAGTTGATTGGACATCGTTTTCGGAACACGGATAAAGAATTTCATTAACGATACGAATGGACGCTAAAACAACTCCGCTGTTGCGCATCAGCCGGCGAGTTATTTTTCGAGCATTGCAGAAGGGATGAATGTATTATTTGTATGGTACAAATTTTAATTTTCTTTTTTTCTTTTTTTTTTCTTGTGGTCTTTCTAGCTTTGCTAAGGTAGCACCGCCACGATTTTCTCCGAAATGGCACGGGATACAAAATTGTTATTAGTGGTACAAATTAGTACAAAATGGGTACTAAATATTCTGATAGGTCCGGTTTGATTCTGCCGATTTGGTCCTGCTAGCTTAGAAGAGGTTCAGCATTCATTATTGTAAGAAATTTTTTTTAGGCGATCATACCATCTATTTTCAAAATTACAGAAAATGAAAAAGCAGATGGCACACATATTGAATAGCGAAACATGAAACATTTATATATTTTCAGTTATTTTTAGTTACTTTCCGCACCTCATTAGCGAAAGAAGTAGTTATAATTTGAAGTAGTAATTATAATTTTGAATACCTGGTCCAGTAAAAATATATACATATTTTTTATTAATGTGTAACATTCTACATTTTACACTGCTATTTCTGGTTTTATAATATTTCGTATTAACTTTACTTATGCATCTCAGCAACGTAATCAGCAACGTACTGCAGTATCAAATGCGTTTTATTGCGATAATGAAATATTTAAGTGGATAATATAATAATCGCAGTTTTAATCATTTCTAGCAACTAAAAAGGAAACTAAAAAAATCGGAATATACAAATAATTAAATTAACACGTATGTGTCATTAATATCTCTTTCATCGTATTTAAAAATCTTTTTTCAAATTCATTACTTACTTCACTTTAAATTAATTACTAGTTAATATTTGCTCGTTTTTAATCTCACGAAACTAAATGCGAAGAAGAACAAGATAAATATAGCACACCATAAAAAATTTAAAATCATTTTAATTAGACCCCATTCTCATTTTCTTATATTAAAATCTGCAATATACTCAAAATACATTATTAATGTATATGAAATTTATACGTTGTTACATATAAAATATTATCTACATATCATATATGCGTGCGTGCTCACGCTGCACTCTATTTGATCATAAAAATACACAAACATTTTCTGTACTATTAACATATTAATTTGTGAGTGAATCTATGAAAAAGTATCATATCGCGAATATAAGAATCACATAATAAATACAACTTCATTAAAAAAGAACATAATTTATTCACATGTAAGTATGAACGCAATCTACATGCATAATGTAGCTACATATGTATATCATATAATAAAAACGACCGCATGAGCTAGACATTAAAAGTAATATGTCTTAACAGATATTATTTAAATTTAAAGAGCTTAACAGTATAATCTGGTATGTCCAACATAAAATAAAGAGGAAATATGAGGAGATCGATATACATATAATTAATAACATATTGTAGGGGATAAAGAAGTAATTTGCTCTAAGTAACAGCGTTTCATTTTTCTAGACGATTACGATACCTAATAAAATATATACAATTGCATTAAATTCGATATTACATTAAAAACAAATAAAATGTATATATTATTATATATTCGCATATAGACACAAATCTCAAGTATATTATTTTCAAAAGGAGTTAAATTTTAGCTCCATAATAACAGCTCTGTAGCATGCAATGTTCAATTAATGCATCTATGTCATAATACAATAACACAACTTGATTAAAATTTATAATATGTCAACTATCGTTTATATATTAACAATCAATAGTCGGACAACAACATTCTAAAACTCGTCCATTATAATCTAAAAATTCAAAAGTTTTTTCCTATACATACATTAGATAGAGTCCATTGATCCCTATTAATTACCGTGTTTTCGTTAATTATACATTGGTGATATTGCTAGTGATTATCATCATGAACACTGAACCAACAATCTGATATCCCAAATGCAAATTTTAATCTTTCACATTCGCAATTATGCATATATCTTCCAACCGCATTTATAAATCATTAACAATGTATCAATCTAAATATTGCAGGATACAAATTTCAACCATTTTTACAAAATTAAAATTTGAGCGTTTTATTTTTATGAAATTAGATATGTACTTTCACTAAAGCATATATTATTGCATCTAATACACAAAGTAAGAAAATAATCGATTATGTAATCATAAAGAATGTGATACCAACAAAATAGGAATTATTCTGAACTATTAAAAACGGATGATCTATAAATATATGTAATTAAATATATAATACAGAAAATCTGTACAATTTTACAATTATATTTTAATCATATTTCTAGTTAAAAAAAAATCTTTATTATCTACCAAAAAAAAATTCGCGTAACACAACCATAGCTTCAATAACGCAAAAAAGAATATAAAATCGATAACTATTATAAAACACTGATACTATATAATCTATATTTAATATATTCATTTGGATATATATAAATATTATAATAACAAAACTAAAAACATAATATAGTGATCACATAAAAATGAGAATATTCTAAAAGATATTAGATATTAGAATATTACCTTATAACATTTTAGTAATTGGAAAATTTTAGTGATTTATCTGTTCTAATATATCAATGGATACAGTTAATTTTTCTATATATGCATAACAATATTCATACAATGATAGGCAATGCAATTTACGGTATTCGAGTTCCTTGATGACTGATCAATAAACTGAGCCGAGAGTCTTTACGGTAAAGGGAGAATGATAATCTTAATGCCCTAAGCGCGTATTTGACTTTCATTAAAATTAGGAACAAAACCGTAAAAATGCCTCGGGTTACCCACTCGGTATAATTCTCATTTTTAAATGCCAGTTAAGAACACACGAATATTACGTATGTACCGTCTTAAAGTATCAAACTGAGATTCCGTCCAGAATAAGAAAGAAACTATAAAATACATATCTTAAATTTGCGTGGGTACATTATGCAATATTGCAGAAGCAGAATTCAGAAGGCCTAGCCGCTGCTTCTGCTTTCGTTGCTCCGTCATCTATTAAAGAGAAAAAAAATTATATGATTTGTATTTAATACCATTTGACCGCTCAATCTCTTGGACGTTCTTGCTGATTTTCCAAGTAATTTGAAAAATCAGTGATTGTTACCTGATCACGAAGCTCCGTAAGTTGCTGGGACAGACATTTGACTAACATCTGCGTGGATTCTAATTGCGACTGCAGACTCCTTAATTCCACTTGTTCTCCTTCACCTTCGTCCGCTGCTAATGACTTGGCCCGCAATCTCGGGAACCATTCCAGATTCCGATCCTGTGAAAGTACATAGAGCTTAAAGGTATAAGCATCGCCAAAATTTTTCAAGCTCTATGAACTATTACCTTAACCATGGCGTAAACGTATGATTCCGGACCCGTGAATTCCGTTGGATCCTTCACCTTCACCAAGACAATGAAATAGAGGTAATGCCACATGTTATGTTCATGTTTTGTATGTTCCTCAAAGGAAACTGTTTTGTTATCGAAAGCTGATCTGTTCAATCCTGTAAAAAAGAACAGTAATTTAATACAAGGTCGTAAAATATACTATATCTTACAGTATGTGGAAATTATAAAATCGATGATATATCGATTCCAATAAATAATTACCACAAATGAAACAAGTATTTTTCAAAATCAATTCCTTCTGCTGTTTCTCCGATCTGAGATCCGCAAAGGTATCAATAATCACACCAAAGATGAGATTCAGAACAATAATTATCACGACGAAGAAGAATAGTAAGTCATATACGACTCTTGCAACAAACAGAGGTTCCTAGAACATAACGAAGTTTTTTATGAAGTAAATTTACCATGATTTTTAATATCTTCGTACTTACAGCGCTGGAAGGTGCTCGTAGAATGTCTCCTATTCCACCACCATTTCTCAACCCTTGATTTAACGTGGTAACGATACACATGACGAGTGAATCGCATGTTCGTTCTTTCAACTCTCCGCCGATATTAATTATTTCGGGTTTACTCACTCGCTCATTTGCTGTATTATTAATTTATTTCAATACACTTCCACATTTAAATAAAAAGAAATTATATTATTGCAATATATATATATCTACCTTCGCTAGCATAACGTGATACAGTCTCCGTGGCTTCACAGTTTTCCTTGTCGCCAGCGCTGCAAGTACCCGCAACTTTCTGCTCAATGGAAGCTGCAAATTAAGTTAAGTTTTGAGTCATTGTTCATAGAATTAAGCACGCTTATATAAAACTAGCAGGGGATTGAACTCACATATAATCTCTTCGTCCACAGGAACGAGGAAGTCGTCTTTGAAAAACATAAAACCGATAATGGAAAACATGTAAACTAAAATCAAGGCTAGCACAGCCGTGAGTATAATAGATCTTCCATTTCGAGTTACGGATTTTATTACATTGAGCAAAGTCTCCTCGCGATAAACTACATCAAAGAGCTGAAAGGAATAACAATATTATAATTCTGCACATGTTTATGAAAAGAGCATAAAAAAGTCAGTCACTTCATTACTTACTAAAACTGAATAGAAAAATGGATGCATAAAAATTCCCAGAACGCAGAATGCTAAATATAACATGTGGTACAAAAGTTCGATATTTGTTATTATTTGCTCTACGCTTCTAGTCAGGGTACCCTGATTACCTATAATACTTATAAGATGTACAACTTTTAATCCAATCTGCAACATAAGTATGATGCATTTAGAAATGAGTAAAAAAGTAATATATATTATAATTACATCACTCGTTCGAGTATATATATATGTATATGTTTTACCGTAACTAAACCGAGCAGCCACAATGTCGGTTCTGGGCCTACAGAAAAAATCAATCGCAATATCGTTGACGCAACAAATGTACGTATACCGGATTCCCTTGGCAAAGTAATAACGATAGCAGCAGACGCAAGCATGACCGTCCAAATTAAAGCTGATAGATGATAACTGAGTTCTAAACGGGACAATGATATTCGTTATATTTTAAGACATAATGTCTAAAAGATTCAAACTTTATTAATTAAAAACTTACTAGGCACAGAATCCACAAACGGATGAAAGAACGCTACAATAAGGTTTATAAGAACGGCACAATTGAATAAAATGTTACTCCATAACGACATATAACTGCTCATCCAGAACAACATTGGTTGTCCTATAAGTTAAAAATAAGAATTAATATATAACACAAAATCTATTTTAATTTGTGTTTAATCAATAGACGTACCTCTAAGCTTCTTTTGCCATTTCATTTCATTAAACATGTCTTCCGTTCTCTCGAAGAAATCGGAAACTTTCGATCCTTGGTCATCTCGTTCTGTAGTGTTCAGCACTCTTATTTTTGTATCCATCGTTATAAGTTCACAAATTTCCGGTATCGGGAAGACAATTTGTTCAAGTGTTCTATCGTGTCTTACAATCTAAAGTATGAAAATATTGGTAAAGCATATTACTTTTCAAAATAAACTCTATTTTCATTTATACAAAAGCTACAGCACCTCTATTTGAGCCGTATGAGATGCATAATATTCCAATGCTTTGTTAATTTTTGGATCCGCATTATTCTGCTCTGATGGCTTCAACATCACTGCCAATTCTTTGTTGTGTTGCGCTAATTGATGACACAAGATGTAAATATTGTGCCCAACCTGAAAAGTAAAGTAACATAAAATTAAAAAAGATTAATTAAATTTACTCTTGTTAATCGTCAAATATATTATTTATTACCTCTTTGGGCGACACTCCTTCTTCTGCATTCGTCGAGGTATCGTCGATGTCGCTGGAATCATCCAATGATTCCTGATGGAAAGCCTTGCATGCTACATCAACAAGCTGTTTCGGATTCATGTTGTACATAATCCTTTCAGCGTTCTCACTGTCGCCTCTGCTCTCCATAATCGCCAATAACAATTTACTGGCATTGTTCTTTAATTCCAGTACCAGATCCATTCTGGTCTTTTCCAGAGGATTGATATCGTTCAGTATCAATGCCGTTATAATATCTAAGCCGTTAGACTCGTGTGTGGCAATGCAATTTTGATTATCATGACACGGTCCTTGACAGTATTCCGTCAACGTTTCCAAAGTTTGATTAATCAGCGCTACGTTGTACTCGTTAATGTAAAGGCCAAGAAGGCCCAATCCGCCGGTAGTAGAGCCGCAAATGCAGTCCAAAAACATGAGTGTCTCCGACACCAGGTTGAAATTTGTCTTATTATTTTGATTTCTTAGAAAATTCTACGAAAAAGATGATTATTAATATGCAAAATGCACATCAAATAAAAATACGAATTCGGGTAAGATGATAGATATCGCACCTGTAATTCTCTATTGTGATTCTCACAGAGTAATTGCAAGAAGCGCAGAATTGGTTGCATCACTAGAACTTTAGGACTCAATTGACCCTCTTCCTTTTCAGCGCCAGACGAACTGCCACTTTTATATTTGTCTGACTTTTCGCTTAAATCGTCTAACGCGTTATTTGCCGCGTCTTCGCCAGGTCCAAGACCGTTGCGTATATTTGCGTACGCCTGTGCATTGGACGCCGCGACCTGATTCAATTCCTCGTGCATCTCATCGGTTATTACCATTCCATTAGGCTTTCCTACATATGTATAATAAACATTTAATAAGTTTATATACATAGAATTATTTAGCACACTTACGTATGCTTGTTATACGTAATAGCTTAGTTTATTTCCGAGTGATAGTATTTATTTTATTTTATACCTGATCCACGTTTTCGCGACAACTTGTCTACTTCTTTGCCCTCCTTATCCTCATGTGCTTTCGCTGCCATGTCAGATGTGTTTACTGTCACGGTAGATTTAATCTCTTGCTGAGAATCTTTCATTTTATCGTAAAATACCTGTGCGGGAAATAATAACGTGAAATAATATCTATGTGCGTATTATAAAATTGCGAGACTAACGTACCTTGAAGAACGATTGGCTTAAATCGGCACCCATTAATTTATTAAATATACTCCTTTGTATAATGGGATTTCCACCCTCCAAGAGTGCGATACCCAGTTCCACGACTTCTACGAATATGCTCGGAGAGTGTACACTCTTAATCACCAATTCTACCACTAAATCTGAAGCACCTTCGCGGTCGAGATGACTTTGCACATCATGCAAGGTTCTACCAGCTCGGCTTAATATCTTCGCTGTAAATAACAATTATCAGTTTGCTATTAAGTATAACAAATAATAAAATCTGGTACAGATAGTATTCTGACGACCTACCTCCTGGACCGTGGGTAATAGTCGCGCTACGCGATACTCCAATATCAACATTCTCTGGATTTTGTATAAAACTTTTGCCAAAGTAACGCGTCAAAAGATTGTTTCTCAATGCGTCTCCCTGCGAAAAAAAGGAGTATTTAACGTCAGCGTTCTATCACACATTTGAAATCGAAATGATGTACCAATACATAGTGCACAACATTAATAAAAAAAAAAAAGAGATCTAGAGAGTACAGATATCCTTTTCATATGTTCACAAATAGTTCTATATCGCAAATAATGTGTACGCACGGATTCGAATTATATATTTACAAAGTCGGTGCTTTATGTGCTTAAAAGATGTGAGAAATATCTTGTGCATTTTAGGATGCGTGTAGAAAGTCTCATTATATCATTGACATAAAATTTTTCACTGGAGACAAAATATATGAATAAAGTGCAATATGAGGAAAAAAAGGTAAAGTTAATATAATTGCAAACAACATTCACATATTTGTACATTAATAATCGGTGAAGATCATATGAAAATTGAAGACTTGAATAAGTGATAAAATTTATGCAAGATAAAATTTATATAAAGGTGTAAAATTGTATTCATAAGTAGAAAAGTGTAATTCTGGGGTAAAGCACATAAAAGTGAATAATAGCAACACACATATTTTGGATATTTGGATATGCATACAATGATATTTTGGTATATCAATGTATATCTAAGCTCAAAGTGTGTCAACTGAATAAGTGAGTATAAATATTCAACTATCTATAATAAATAACACATTCATGTTATTGGAGTGTAAGGAACTAACAAAAAAAAATTTACATAAAATTACAAAAAATTGCACATTCACAGTATACGTGATTCCCTTTCAAGTGCCTAAGAGTATTAAAAATTAAAATATATAATACATATTATAATCATTATATAAAATTATGTAATTGTTAAAATATATAGAATCTATCATTGTATTGGTACATCTTACTACATAATTTATATACATTTATATATCTATCTATAAAAGCTTCATATTATGTTTATATTCTTGTATTTAATAATATTGAGAGATATGTATACATATATTTTTTCTGAAACAAACTCTAGAAATAATATTTTCAAAGATATTTTCAAAGTTCATAAAAGTCTTCGATGCACGGTAAAGTCAGAGTAAAATAGAAATTCTTTTATTAAAAAAAAAGAGTTATAACAGTATATTGTAATTGCACATTGTAAACATATTTATCAATTTTATTATTTGTTACTTTGTACCGTGAATCAAAATTACTTTCACGTACAATCCTTTTATGTATTAGCGCTTGTATAATATATTAATATCTATATAAATATCACATATATTTTTTCAAAATGAAATTATCTATATAGAGATAGAGATGACTTATTTCATGTAAAATATTGCGAACGAGATAAAATAATAGTGAGAAATGGATATATATATGTAATAAGAAACGAAGAAGATAAATAAAAACGTGCATAAATCAAGCGGCATGCATAAAAAGTCTACACAACGTACATTATGTTCTCTACTTTACGGAATTTTACCACACCATTTACGACCCGATGTGTATATATAACATATAATGGACAATCACTTAGTCAACAACTTAGTTACACAATTAATCAACTACAGTTAGCAACATATTTATCATTTCGTTAGTTTTTAAAATGAAAGGTAAATTATGATTCGTCATGATTTGCAGATCAGAGAGAAGTTTAGAATGAATTAAACTAGATTCTTCTTCTTTTCTGATGATATATCCTAAATGCGTTTCTCTTTATTTTTGACAATGCAACAGCATGTAATGTCGTAGCGGTGTTAGAAGTATCGTTCGCGCGTCCTAAATCACATCACGCGGATCACCGATCTCTTTTCATAATATTCGGTATAAAATTTCGTTTCATATACGTTGTGCCCATATTTCTTTCTATCTACTTTAATTTTTACCGGCTCTTGCTGAGTCATTTGTCGATTCTCAGACTGATCATTGGAACCTGTTCCAACTTGTGACTCGCCCTTCGTTTCTGACTCCGTCTCTTCCGAGATACCTTCGTTCTTCGTTCGCAGCATGAAAACATCTTTACCTACAGATCTATTCTACGAGACCTACTCACCCGCCGTTAAGACTTTGTGGCGTATTGAGAAATCTTAATAACTTTTACATTATTCTCGTAATTTTATGCAGCAAGCCAAATAAATATTTAATCGCGTATTAATCGTCTAATGTGCTATGAGCGACCGGGCATTCAGCTTCATTATGCAAAAACGCGCCGTAAGTTTATGCCAGGCAATCAGCATGAAGAATGAAGTTTTTCGATCAAATGCTTGAATCATCTTTCGCAAAAACAATGCGTTTATCTCGCGATATATTCAACAATATTCTTATATTTTCTATGTCACTGCCATAAACCTATTTTACATGAGCTGAATGCCCTTTTCCGCGATGCGGTGTTATATATCTTCCTCATGATAAATGATTCATGTAATTTCATGCAAAACTCAATTCCGCGACACTCACTTTTTCTCCGTATTCAGGATCGATAGCCATCATTTCCCTGAGTGTCCTTAAGACTTTGACGCATAATTTTTCTTCTTTTTCTTCTAACAATTTTTCAGTGTGCTTAATTAATCTGTAAAGCAAGAACGCGTAATAATATATAACAAATACATTTATATTGCACGTGACGTCACTAATATACTGCAAGTAAAATTTGTACCTCTTGATAAATCCACCATTTTCACATCTCTTTCTCGCATCAGTAGCTGCAGGAAACAGCAATTCGGGTCGATAGAGAATATCCACTAACAAAGATAATTCGGACTGTACCAAGGGTTTCAATTGTTCTTCTAACAAAGACACTATGTCCTGTAGACCTTCTATAATACTTCGATCTAGACGCATAAACTAAATAAAAATAAACAGTATTAATAAAGAGATCATTGCCTTAACTAATCAAGTTGTTTTGTATATACAAGAGTTTTTGTTACAAACTACGCTACAATAAACTATTTATGATTAAAATTGAAACACGTTTCACAATACGAATCATCTAATATATTCTCATACAACATATTTAGTATTTAATACTTTATTACATATTAAGATTAGATATTTAATACATATTAAGATATTTATTTCATCATTAACATGTAGTCAAATTAAATATTAAATAAACTTTATTAGAATTAAATCTAGTTCTATTTTGCTGTACATCTCTCGTATATACGTGCGTAAGCATGAGTATGTGTAACTATAACTAATTAATGTCTCGAGTGAAACATACGAAGCCCATGTGACCTATATGTAATAGTATGCTAATTTTAACAAACGCACTACATAGCATCACTAAACTAACAAAGTGCTATGCTTCCATGAGTGACCTTTACCTCGTTGTTAGAGCCTTCCACACAATGTAGGTCACTCTATGCACATTTAAGTAAATTTATTACATACAGCTGCTCACACGGTGGCACGTATAGCCATCTTAATCTATTTTATAAGAGTTCTTGTTGCAAATTACCTGACTCTGACTACGTTCGATCTTTGGTTGTTTCGTAGCTTGCAACCATTTGCTGGTTTGTCTGCTCAGCATAGCTGCTTTGTTGAACATATTAGCAACCTGGCTTTCCAGATCAGTCGGTATAGCAATACCTCTTCCTTTAGCTAAAATTATAAGAGACAATGTTATATCGTTCAAATTTAAATAAAAGTAAATATTACCTCCGAATTAATATTCCCAATTTTCCTTTACAAATCTAAAAGATATTTACCTACATCTGACAGTGTTCGTATACAATTCTCGACGTTAAATCTTTGTCCAGCATTTAGCCATGCACATTGTGATACATTAAAAGCTGCATGAAGCAACTGGACAAATATAGGTTGCCTTGTCTGTTCCATGAAAAATACAAAAATCAATTAAAATTGTCCACATTATAATAGCAAAATTAAATATCTTCCTAAATATCTTAAATTACATTTATATATAAGTTGTATTATATATTTCTTTAAATAATATCTTTTATAAAACTTTTTTTTCCAAAATTTATATCACTATATCATAACTTTGTTACTATTATCATACATATTCAGTAACATCGCAAATTTCAATCATATAGATAATCTATATACTTTTTTATTATTTATTTTTATACATAACACACCATCTTTAAATTATATCCTTATATTAAAATGTCATCTTGCATAAAATGTAACACACTCATTGCCAAGCAATCTGAATAAAGAAATATTATATAATACATGCCATATGAATTGTGCAAACTTTGTCTTAGAAGTTAGAATAATTTGGAAAACACATAGAGAGAAAGATAGAACAAAAGAAAATATTTCGAGAATAATAGGGGACATAATAACAATCATAGTTAGCACCAATAGAAATGATTTATAAATGGGTGCGTTCAATGACAATGAATGTGTTAATTATGCAGAGACACGTGATACAGGCGTACATAAAGAAGAGAATGCAGTTTGTATTTACAACACATCAGTCGCTCTGTGCTGCTAAAGCATTTCTAGTATAACACCCCCAATCGTAATATATATAATCTACAAATAGAATACAGAATTCTTTATACTCCTTAAAAGAATAGATATTTATTATGTACAAGCAAGTGAGAAGCTTTCTCTTGATTTTATAAACTATTTTCATAACTATTATTTCTGACATTGTAGACACCTTATACCATATTGTATTTACCCAACATTAAGAAAAGATTCTAGCATTCGATACTCACATAGCCAGAAAGATTATTATCTGTATTCCGATCGCACTCCTTGATGTTCCAATATAGTCTAGCCTCGTGCAGATGTTTCTATTAGTAAACCAACCCACCACCATATAGATGGACAGTACCCATAGACCCAATAAACCAATGTTGTTGATTCAAAGAAGGCCGGGAGTTGCATGCCAAAAACACAGAACATGCCACTGATGCTTTCAGCAATGACCAAGCACACATCATACAATATAATTGATATAACTGACACTTGTATTCTATGATTATCTACTATTCTAGATAATAACGTATAAAAATCGTAGCACTTAATAATTAGGTAGAACTTAATACGCATAATAAAATTCTGATTAATAAAAGATATATACTTTATCAAAAAATATATTTTAAAAAAATGTTTCTTAATATATGTGTGTACGTGTGATATGTACTTGGTTAATAAGTGAACTTAATTTATAATGTGTTTGCATGCAAAGCGAGAGATTGTTAAATGAAGTATATGCCGACATATACTTTGTAATTAGAATACATGTTTGCTGTTTTGTGCTGCTTTGTTTAATTATCCCCCTTTAAGCAAAAAGTACAAAAATTATAATAATTATAATAATGTAACTAGCTTATATAATATAAAATTATTTTAGTTTCAATTCTATTAAATATTATATTATACCGATTTAATTTTTATATTATTCATACAGTTTTATACACTAATGAGAAAATGCAAGCTTTACAAGATTTCCAATCTTTTTTCTTCATAAATTTCAATTTTGTAATGAAACAACAAATACGAAAGCTTTAAGATAAATAAGAATTTTAATAATTATATCTGTATGTTTTAACAATCATAATTGAAATTCAAAATTAGCAAATATTTAGTATAAACTAAATATGTAGATATACATTATTAAAATATACTATAAGCAAACCTCTTTCAGATGAATTTTTCATTTCTGTGTACGAAGGATTGTGTTATAATTTAAATAAGTAGGTTTAAATCCATTTTTATGGATGAAATTTGTGCAACAGAATTTCCACCAAGAGTAAGGTGCCGAAACAACACCACATAAACTTTATTATCAATATTAATTCTGGGTATTTAAAAAGCGTGAATTGCAAATTTCGCCCAATGTAAACAATTTATAATTAATTTGGTGTTAAAAAATATTTTAAAACAAATATTGTGTTGTGAAATTATATTCATTGAAGGACTAAATATACCAATAAGATATTATAACATATAGATTAATTAATTGGAAAGAAAAGACGTAAGAATGTGTATATATATGTATGTATGTATATGTATATACATACATACCACACACGCATATACGCGATTAAAGATAATTAATATTTCTTTTTCCATGATAATAAATGAAGATATTACCTGTACGGTAGTGCTTTGATCGGAAAACGGACTGCTGAAAAATGTGGCTATGATGTTCATTAAACAACTTGTTACGTAAGTCTCCAAGGATGTATCCGCATGTTGTCGATCGTGGGTGGACGTGGCAATTAAACCCATATCAACTATAAAAGATTTTTCGAACAAAGACCACATGTGATTCGACGTATAAATTTCCTTCATCTCAACTTCTGTGTCAATGTAACAGTGGTTGAGAAAATTGATGTATGCCTCTTTCACCTATTTATAAATGTTTTATACAATGTGGGTCAGTAATATTTACTTTAATCAGATATAAGCGCACTAAAAATTCGGAAGGAAATTCACCTCTGGTATACAGTCTGGATGTGACACCACAGCAACAATATCATCTAACGGCAAGAGGCTATGACATTTAATTTCCGTATTGACGTTTTTGCCCATCGTGCAACAAGCTAGAAGTTTTACCAACTCTACATGATACCTAAAACACGATAATTTCCATATACTTTGTCTGGCATTCTCGGACATTCAAATAAATCGACAGAAAATAGAACATCGTACAATATGTAGTATATACAATTCTCAGAAGAATTCTTTAGAAATACACTGAAATAACTTACTGAAGAGGACTGCTCTCATCCATTCGATGTCTTTCAGATCGCATCATTTCCACAAATTGATTAAACGAGGCTCTATCGTTGTAAAAGACTAAAACATCTTCTCCGGCTTGAACCATCTATGATAAAAATAAAGATAAATAGAAAAATATTCCACAAAAGTTATGGATATATAATGTAATGGCATCTCACCTCTTGCATCACCATTTCTTGACATTTTCTAATAAACTGATTTTCAGCTTTCACTATAGTTTGCAAAAACTTCAAATATTGCACATGTTTTCCGTGCGTTTCTATGCAATGTACGAAATGCTGTATGACTTTCGCACCGACTTCATTGCAAAGAACAGAATTATCTTGAAAAATACTACATACTGTCTGCGCCTCTCTTATGCCGGGATTCAAGAACAGCTCCAGCTGCTTGTGCAGAAGAACTTGATTTTGTTGATTAGATAAACAAAAATTTTGTAGGAAATCATGTGCCAAACGCATTAATTCGTTCATTCTGACATCTTCCTTGACGTCGTATGGAACTTGCAATAAATCCAAAACGACTGTATGTACTCCGACATTGCGCAGAAGTCTCTGTTCGTGTTTGCGTGCCTTTACTTGGCCGCCTGGCAGATTTTGAATACATAATTTGTTCATTCTCATTAGTATTTGCTGAATCTTTTTATATTCTTCCGCTTGATCGGGATGTAAGGGTGGTCCGATATCCAAATCAATAGCAGACCCTTTAAGAAATAATTCTTTATTCACTTTTCATTTAAAAAAAATCTATGAAATAACAATTAATAAGACAAAAACCTTGTTTGTCTAATGTAGATAATAGAGGTGTTTTGCGAGGAACTGTAGCTTCATCTTCTTCTTCTTTACTCTTCTTCTTCTTCTTCTTATTTCCATGTTCCTCTGTTGCCTTGGATTTATATACCCAAAGCTCAGATTTCTCGACAGATTGGCGCAAAATGTCTAAATCTGCCTTTATTTGTTTGTATGATTCTACATCGCTATCCGAAACCAAAAGCTGCACCTGTTAACCATGTTCATATTATTAAATAATTTCTTTCATTATTCTCATAAATACTTATTAATAATTTATACTTCAATATCCGAAAAAGGTCTAACCTGTTTAAATGCTTGTAAAACTTCTTGCCTTTGGCTAAAATGTCTAAATAATAAATGTAAGGCTCCAGAGACCAATGGAGGATAATCGTGCATAGCCAGATGTAATAGAACGCGTAAAAATGTTCTACCTCCTTGGCCATCTAAATCCAGCGCTGCGCATTCCTCGCTATACAAAAAAAAACAAGAAATTAAACATTCTATAAGGTACACTTTTCATGCATTATATCCAAAAATATGTTACCTGCTACCAAATATTCCTTCTGCCTGTGCACCGATTGATTCTAAATCAATAGCTTTTTGTCCTAGATTAACATCTCCCGTTTTCTCCGCAGCCGTCGATGCTGTCTCATCGAACTCTCGTTTGAATATGCTCAAAAGACAAGAGATTCTATAATCCAATCGAACATCCAGAATGAACTGCAAGATCTCGATTATCTTAAGCTTTGTGTCCATCACTAAGGGATATTCCTTCTTCATTAATGGCTTTGGTCTTGGAGAAGAGCTAGCTAGCACTTGACCGGCTGGTCCTAATGTTAAATTCGTCATCACGGCACCCATATCGCCAATGCATCTTAGAATACCTCCTTCAGCTATATTATAATAAATAGAAATTTATAAGTCAATAAATAAAAAGAAATAATAGTTGTATAATATTACATATATATAATATTATATATTTACATATATCACACAATTAAAAATTATAGTACACAACAGAAAAATTTAATTTGTATTAAAACATATTAAATAAACTAACATATAAAATAATGACTATTTTGTTATCTGTTACAGAAAAAAAGACAAGAGATTTATTCCAAAATATTAAATAGAATAAAGATTGTATCTGTCTAATAATTAAGGATATTACATATCATAAATTGTTAATATATAATATTTTTATATTCAAGTTTCTTGTGCTCATTTCTAACAATAAAAAATTATAAAGAAGCAATTAAAGCTGTTTAAGCAATTGAAAGTTTTGTAAAGATACTTTGTACAATGTATAATGATAATAAGATTGCATGCTTAATCATATTAATATTCATTCCAGATATTACAATTTAGTTAGCTTTTAACATAAGCTTTCTAATAGGATATTACCTGCCTCCTCATCATCCGTATCAGCTGGGATGAAATATTTACAAGAGTAAATTGATTAGTTTTAACCGTATGGTATTTACCACACAATAATATACCATAGTTGCGTAAAAGTATATTATTATGAAAGGGATATTCATATAATGCGAAGCATGGATTACATATAATACTAATATATTACAGCACTATAAAAAAGAACGTTATATACAAATTTCCGAAAGCAATGCTTGAAACCAGAATGTAAAAGCTGCTCATGAAAATGATTGAAATAGGAGAGAAAATTTATTATATCAGTGATGCATTCAATGCATTGTGTAATGCAAGAAAATAGATCAAACTTTATTGTTATTACGAGATTACTACCATGCACGCAAATGGTATATATATATATATATAAATGAATCGAAATGTCTTCACTACTATTGTTTATGGGGTTTATTAAAAATTTGTCAATAAACGGTACAGAATATAATTATGTCTTATCAAATGGAAATAACAGAAATATTAAACTTACAATCAATATCACCCGTAGGTATACCCGTCTTTCCATCAGAGGATTCATTCTCTGATATACAATCCAAAATACTAAGCAATGTCTTTGTTAAGCTTAATAGATCATTAAAACTGTAGAATCCAAAGTAAATTAGATCACGTGCTAATTTGACAACCTAGTGAATATAGACAATATAGCGAATTAATTATAACTTATTATATATCGAAAAATAGAAAAAAAGCAAGAAATTGCGTGTACCTCAAATGTGAGCTTATTCTGCTCTTGATCGCCGAAAGACCACATTTTCGCGACAACGTTACACAGATAATCCTCAACAAACATGATTGTCGAACTAAATCTAGTACGAACAGCCTCTTTACTTTCGTCCGGCATTTTATTCGTATCATAACTAGAATTGCGAAAAAGAAATATTTTAAACATATTTCTAATATGCTAATTTTATTATTTTTTTTTTACGTACTCATTTATGCTCATTTTTGACGGAATTTCTGACCAAAGACGAGCATATTTTACAGGAGTTACTTGTTCTTGCGGATCTCTATCTACGTGAAGATGTAGCATTAGTCGGCAAAATGATGCCCGTAATTCGTATGGCACTGTTTCATCTTCCATACATCTGTAAAAAAAAATAATTCCACAAATTAAGATATATCATATAACTTAAAAATAATCCTTACTTTAAAGATAAATGTACTTACTTAAGTATAAGATCAATGTCCAAGTGTGGTGACAGATTATTTAGCGCTAAATACTGTCTATTCAAGCACATATTACTAAAGAGATTTAACTGATGCCTGTAATAATCTAATATCGCTGCGTCTTGAATGTTTCCCATTTTCGCTCCTCTTGATAATTCACTCAAAGACATTGAATTCTGCAATAAACATCATTTTAATTTGCATACTATACACTACATTTTAATAAATTACTTATTAAGCATACTAACAGTTCCATTATTCCATTCCAATAGAACTTCAAACTCTTCTATAACAGTGATTCTTGGTTCGGCATTTTCTTGTTTCTCATCAATATCTTCAACTTCTACCTGGGTCTTCACCATTCTAAAGTAAATAAAATGTATCAGAGAAATTAATACACTGTTCATGCTGTTTGTCGTACTTACTTTGTTTCTATCAGAATATCTTTGTTCTTTTCACTAAGTACGCTTTTACAAATCAATTCTTGTGTCACAGCTATTGCTTTCTTATTAGAAATACATAGATCCGATAAATAATCCAGAAATCTCGATTCCCAGTTACGCATATTTTTTCTAACAAGACCCACAAATGTCTCTATTTCAGCAGCTGTTATATGCTTTTCCAACAACTTTCTGTTATTATGTAAAAGCGCAGTAATGGTATCTTCCGCTAGAATATCGTAGCCGATTTGTTTTTGCATAAAGGCAAAATATTTAGCAATGTATTCCTATGTAGGAAAAAGAATATAAAATATTTTTGTAATAATAAATTTTTGTAATAATAATAAATTTACAATATAATCAATTTATATATCGTGCAATATCACAATACCTGATTCTTTCTATAATCCTGTTGAGAAAGTCTGAGTATTCGATAACATAGACGAAACATGTATTTGTATGGAGCGTGTCTTGGATCGTTGAGCTCCTCTATCCTAAGAAATGGTCCCTCACCCTCTGCAGATTCCAAGAACGGAGCCTGTAATTAGGTGTCTTGAGACGCTCTCGTTTTCACTGATATTATTTCTGTACGATCAATGTCAAGTTGAAATACCTGCAATATTTTGAATAACTGGCCAAGAATGTACTGTTCGCGCAATAATTTCTGGCGGTCCCTCACGGCATTTGTAACGATCAGTTCTAACGCCTCGGATTTATTCTGCTCATTCTCTAATCCAGCTATGAAGTATACGATGTCTTGCAGCAAGCTAATGACAGCTCTTCGTTCATTGTGCGAGATGGTCCCCTTTTCCAGCTTGCTGTTCATCGCCGTCAACACCTTGCAGGCGTCATTCGCGAAATCTAAATCACGCACTTCGACCGGCGACACGGATCTCAAGGCAAAAGCCTCTTTATCCTCTTTGCTGGTCGCGCAACCCACCTAACAAGTAATTAAAAAACCCCGAGTAATTTAATAAGTATTTCTTCCATTCATGAACTTTATTTACAATATCTGACGCAGAAGAATTATAATCGCCAGAATATGCTATAGTACCTTCGACATCACGGGCTTCTCGTCATCCTTATCGATCGGGACGCTTGTTGAATGGACCCAAGTATTTGTGCATATGTGATGTAATCTAACAAAGGACGATTGCGGAACCAGACTATCGCCCCGCGTTAGCGTTGTGGGATCTAGTTCAAATAACGAGCTAATCTCGTTACTATGCGGCACCGACACTAATCTGTAGACCGGTCCAGGTGGATCTATTAAATCATCGTATGTATATGAACGATCAATCCCTACCCTTATTTCATTAACCATAAATGCCAAATATTTTTAGAACAAGTTATAATAAAATTATAATGAAACATTTTCCAATTAAAAATATTAGATGTGTACTCTAGTATATTAATTTCAAAGTATCTGTATGCCTTACCGCGCTTGCCCTTCACGGGTTCCCGTGGTTCTTCCGGATCAACCTCAGCGGCGAGATATTGGCCAGTTGCTAAGTGTTTAAACCTGAAGAGTGAATTCCAGTGGCCAGCGCCGCCTCTGCACGGATCGTGCTGCACCACCTACTCATCAATAAATAAATAGCATTCATTACTTATAAGAAACAGACGCGCCCAGAATAATCAGCATGAACGCTTCGTACAACGAGAATTCGAACAATGAAATTTCGAAAGCTCAATTTCGATTGTTGCACGTTAAATAAAATACAGCATCCTTATATAAATAAATTTATATAAACTTGATTAGCTCATCTCACCTCGACTTCCCACAAGGCTTTACTGCTGGTGGCCGCGGTAGCGCTGGTCCTGCCCGTCGTTCTGAGAAACACGTGTTGCTTTTTCTTATACTCGTCCATGGTCAGAAACTTTTCTTGCTCGGCGTGAAACAGTCGCACCACGTCGCCGCCTTTAAGAATCTCTTCCTGGTTCTCCCGATGCTCCATGAAGAGGGTTACCTTCCAGGAGGTGGACGAATTCACGACGTTGACTTCCTTGCAGCCGGGATTGTCGCTCAGTTCGTAATTGGCAGCCACGTGGAGGCCCTGACGACCCGAGTTCACCGGCTCCATGATCACCTTGTCCCCGACGACGACGCTGTCGCCGTCGCTGCGCAGCTTGTAGAACGGCATTATGTAAAGCCATGAGCCCTCGTTTCCGTTCGCGTCCAAGTAAACCCTCATCGCGTTCTTCTCCAGCAACGCCGGTAGCCTCTTGTTTACCGTCAGGAATTTGTTGGACTTGAGATGCAGCAACTGCCGCATAAAAAGAATCAACATAAATAATTGTATTCGTACGCGTGCAACGCGTATAAATATAACATAAATTTATTTATATAAACGCACGCAGCGCAATGTCGATAAAATTAATCTCTCTATGCTAATTACATATTCTCATATATTTGCATTGTACAACATTCGCTGTGCATATTTCGAACGAGTTTGTATTTTATTACGATGAGTTATACCGGAAATTAAATAGAAGCTATAATAAGTAGATAATTTTGCAATGTATGATAAAATATATAATGTATAAACCAAGATAATATAGACTGAAAATGATTAATTAACTTATATAATATCTAGATCAATAAAAGATAAGAGAATCGATGATTCATGAAGAATACATTATAGCAGAAATTAATTAAACGTCTAATGGCTACCTTTGCGATCGAAGATACAATCTATAATACATCTATAATACATCATAGGTGCAACATAATGTTCGTTTCACAACGTTATCTGATCTGCCGATGATCAAAGCGCTATATAATTTCATAATTTTTAGCAACAATGCGCTACAATGTAAAAGGGAAATTTAATTATTTGCTAGAAACTTAACGCCGCTTCTATTTTCCGACATGGCAACAATATCGCGAAGAAGGAAAACTCGTTAATTAGCACAAACACTTATCTATTACAAGATAACTACGTCAATACAATGGATGTACCAAACAGTTTTTATGATCGCTTTGCGAAAAAAGAAGTTGTTGAGGGGAAAACCGCTCCCCTAGCGGTATTGATAAATCTATTATTACTCAGATAACCACTTTACGTTATAAGAATATGCGGTCAAGCATAAAACGTTCAAGATATACTTTAATAAAATAATGTCACTTGCAACGGATTTTCCTTCTAGGAAGAAAAGATTTTTATTTTCTTACCTGGACGACGTTACCGTAGGAAACCACGGAGCCCAACAGTTTCTTGTTTTCAGTCTCATTTTGCTTTTTCTCGATTTCGGCCGCATGCTGAAATAAAAATAATTTCCCATTAAATGGCAATCGTGGAAAATGAAAGATACATTTGCGTAACGCTATTAAAAACCCAACAGCAGTGTTACGTATTTTAAACTGGTGTGATTATCAACAACTAAAAACTACCGTAGATAAATTGCAAAACAATATAATTTATGTCGAGATACATATGTAAGATATATTATCTGCCTTTCAATTTCAAAACCTGGAGAATCAGAGACAATTAAGCGTACACAATATAACGCACAGTTTAATACACAGTAAAAAAACTCGATTAAGTAATCAGTAAACTGGTCATAACATTAAGAACCGGTTAGCTATCCCCGTATCTATAAGCACTCTTATATGGGAGTGTTAATGTTCATCAGTCATCACGCATTTATTTACCCTTCAGACGCATCGTATGTTAATAAATCTACCGTTTCCAACTTTATATAAGAAGAATATGCTTGTATGAGTGTATTTTTCTTGCAATCTTTAATTAATTGTGGATGAATTTAAATCGTGAATTTAAATAGTGTAGCATCTTCCGCATACTTACGTGAAGTCTTTTGAGCAAGCTGGCATCAGTGCCCGAACTCGCACTCTGTTTCGCTGCCTTCCAGAATTGCTTTTGGGCGGAATACCGGTTCATAGGACATATTTTGAAGAGGCAATCTAAAAAAGTCAACGATTGCTATCGCTCGGCATTTCTCATATTTACTCCAACATCGTCTGCTTTAATTTTCGCGGGATAATAACGTTTAAGAAAATTAGATGTCGGAAAAATTACCAATAAGTTTATTAATATATTTACTTAATATGATGTTAATTCAAAAAAGAAGAATCAATCAAAGAGCAAAAATAAAGACGTTTAAAAAGTGTAAATTACCTCTGAATTTCTTCGGTGGATTCGACAAATCTCCAGCTTCAGGACATACTACACACCTGTCGTCGACCAGCCTGAAAATAATATACATTGCCAAACTAACAAATATGCAAGATATAAATATATTAAATATATTAATCGTTTTGAAACAACAAATAAAGAAATTTATTTCATGAAGTCTCTTATTTATCAAAAAATAATGTAAATTAAACGTCGCGTTTTTCGAAAAGCAAAGCAATTATTAGCACACAATTGTACTACATAAAAGAAAATATATTCTTTAAATATTTATCACGCATTAACTTCGCGCTTCTACTTTTTTTGCAATGATTAGCCTAATCATATCGCAATAGCATATTATCACGTAACACTGATAATACACGAAGTTCCAGCGTGGAACAGACATAATAGCCACACCTCCGGCTTTACAGCTATGCAATACCAACATTGCGAGCAAACCATCGTTAAATAAATGTGGTCCGGGCGAGGTGAAACAGCGATATATAGGTCGATATTGAGGTAGGTCCTGGCTTTGTTCTGCCTGGCAGCTTTAAAGCCTTGCGGGTAAGTAAAAAGGATTAAGACAAAGAGAAAGAGAGAAAGAGAGAGAGAGAGAGAGAGGAAGAGAGATTTCATATCGTACGTCATCAATCATGCGCAAAAAATTGCCGTAAAAGCATTTCTTTGCTGCTATAAAAGTCGCAAAACATCTGTAAAATAGAAAAATTTACCCTATAACATATATTCTCTGCTGCATTTTGTTTTTATGCATCACGATGCATCGTAAAGTTTTATCATTCGCGTTTTATTTATTCGCGAATTCAATTTTTTTATTATACGCCACACATCGTATATATGATTTATCGTAGCGTTCCGCGGGAAAAAAGTTACAATGGAAATGTCGAAGTAGAACGTCATTTTACAGTGACAAAGGCGCGATCGCAACTCGGTAGACACCAAGCGAGCTATTGATCGGCGTATCTCACATTAATAGGACGTAAAGATGATCTCACGTCTTGCATAATATAGTCGCGCAGAAACCCGAGATGAATAATTAGAAACTTTGTAGAAACTCGGATTAAGTGTGCTTTAAAATTTACACGGAAACGTGATATATCCGACGTCGCTCGGAAATAACAGCGTGAAAAGCGTATAAGCTTGCAACTATCGCATACTCAGACTGCGACTCAATCTAGTACAAATCGAGATATCATCGTTCGCTTATCTGGGTTTATACAGAAGCCAATAATTAAGATAACGAGCGCGCGCTAAATATCACGTCAATTAATAATTTATTAATTAAATACGTATTGTAAGCCGTATCAAGATATAATTTTCAAAATGTAAATTATAGCCCTTATTGAGCTGCATTGGCATTAATCGTTTACCGCTAACATTCATAAATCGTTGTCCACCCACATTTTTCCTCGTCGATCTGGAAACTGCGTTTTCAATAAATTAATATACCGTTTTCTAATAACCGCTAAAAATGTTGTTTGTTAACTACTAAGTATGTATGAATATAAGCTTTTCTGACTTGCTAACAAGATTGCGATTAGGCTTCTCCCGGCAAAGGTAAACTCCTCGCAAGTTGAAAGGTAACAAGAACGTTATTCGCGATTCACATCTCACCACAGACAAATCCACAGACAAGAGAAACACCTACTATGTTAAATAGTACTTCTCGACATTAATAAGAGAGGCAGATGTAACAAGTATAAATTATATATACTTAAAGATAATTTAAATGTCTCATAAAACAATGTAGATAAGTAGAAATTAATAAAATATATAAAAATAATCCAAATTCTTTCAGAGAAAAACGACAAGCAATATATCAGTAATAACAATCTCATTTTCGTGGAAAATATCAGCATGATGCAAATTGCGTTACACGTTCTTTTTCTACCTGCCTTTATACAGCAAAATTGATAGTGAGTATAAAGAGTATAAAGAGTATAAAGAGTAATAAAGAGTATAAAGATTTGAAGCATCAAGCTCGCTCGTGCTAAAATTTCAAAGGGCATTCACAATTTTAATTTTAATTAAATTCGTTTATTATCTATAACAAAATAATATAATTGCACGGGTGCTCTTCGCAAAACCGCTCCAATTAATTACGATTGATTTTCTCGCTCGCGGGTGTACAGTCGACGATTTATTGATCCTTTTCGCTTTGAACGGAACGTGTCGAATGATGGAACACTTTGGACGACCTCCCGGCAGCAAAGCCGCCGAAACAATAGATGAATTGTAGGATAGAAAGTCGGAGCACTCGGGGAGCCAACGAAGAATCTCCTCCATCTATTCGGTGTGCAAACACAGGGAGAGAACTCCCGTGTGCACCGTTGTGCGTGTCTGTGGCACATGGCCGCAAATACGTGTGTACTTGGCGTGATTAACGGCGGCGCTTTGCGTCGTCGTGATTAACGCCGCTTTGGCGTTTCCGAAGCCGCCGCGGGGAATAAAACACGAATTTGCTCCGTCTTACGTAACGGGTCAAAACAGATATCCCAACGCAAAAGATATCCAGTGCTCTCGCTTTTTAGTCTTTTTACGGATAAAGTCATACTGCTTCGTGTTTCTCGAGAAGTGCGGCTTCGTAATTGGATTGCGATGGCAATGTTAACGGAAAAATTAATTTTTTAAAAAGGATTTTATTTCGTCTTATCTCTCTAAGTTAAGTAATAAAGATTTTTTTTTTTAGATGAACTTCTTGAATGCACATCACGATTTAGATTTCGGTATTTGCATCATTATATGTATATGCATATGTTTATATCACAAATATTGTACGCAACATAAAGATATGACAGTTCTTCCTTGCTTCTTCTTTGCCACGTTCTTCAAGAAATCTATTTCTGCCCACAATATTGCGAATATTAATATACCACGTAGAATACTCATCGGCCTTGAAATATCGTAGTGCGATTTAACAACGTCTGCGTGAGTAACAAAGCTGTTGGAAACAAAGCTGTAACAGACGTCGTAATTATACTTTAAACGGAAGAATGATTTTTTAGCGTAGTACGTAGTACAAGAGTGGAAAACGAGAAAATAGCCGGTTTCAGCAGACGAGACGCGACTCCCAAAGCGAGCATAACTCGGAATATTATTTAGATCAGAAGACGCTATGACGACTATAGGATAACACACACACGTACACATGTACAAAATCCGATATTGTTATTTCTAGCGACACCGTGTCACCGTTGCTGCTCCGCATCGAGCGCAGCTGGGATTACAAGAGGATCGCCGTTGTGTCACCGCGTAGTTGTTGCTGTGTTTGTTGTTGGAGTATCATAAATGAAGCGGAAGGCGAGCAACTCGGGCGTGCGCAAAATTGCAAATATAAAAATATAAATTCTTTAGGCGATCGAGATACAACGCGACGTTCCCGCGTTTTTATCTGTCGAAGCCGCCTGATAAATATTCAAAAAAAAATTGAAAGCTCTTTCCATGATTTTAAAAGCGACGCAATCAAAATGCGTAATTGCTGCCCGCAGCAACGAAACGAGAAACAGCATCCCTCGCATACCCGATGTAATTAATGTAAAACCGGTGATGCCAAAACAATAGAACGGATGATGATGTATTCGCGACCGATTACCATGACCATTTATTATTAATAAGCTTTCAATGGTACCCAAATGAGTAAAATTTCTACGGTAGTTCGAGTAATATGGTAATTCGGGGTTCTGCCATGAATAAATATGCGTAATGCAATTAATTTACGTCTAGATACGTGCGTTTGCGTACAATCAAAAGATATACTAAATTACGATCTGTAAATCAGTAAAAAGTATTTACAAATTCGCTTAAGCCGTTAATAAACATCTTCATCGTCGCTGCGATGCCGGGGAGTGGTAATAAAAACGCCAAATAACGCACAGACAATGCTTAAAAACGTTTCCGTATTTATATAGCGCGCGCATGATAATGCGTAGTAATACATAAGCCCCTTTTTATCAATTTCCGATATAACAACGTTAAAATACTCGCACAAAGCCAGGGAAGAAGCAGGGTGAAGACGAAGAGACACGGCCCGAAATACATCGCGTGCTGATCGATGAAAGTGCAACATTACGCTCGGAAAATTAAACTCGTAAATTTACAGCGCGAGTTCGCTGGTAATAATTATTTTCGCGCCTGATTCCGCTGTTGTTTTTGCAACCGTCGCTTGTGGGAATTAATTAACGGCCCTTTCATCTGCGACCAGTTACCGCATGGGTTGTCATCGCGAAGCGAGTGACAGGTGCACGCGGAATCGGGATGTTGCGTCACGAGAGAAATGGGAATTAGTTCTATCAACAACGTCGAAATCGATCGATCGCGACGAGCATGCAACGGGTACAAATTGCATATCACGTTATCTACATTCGGCTCGTATCAATTTCGCGAAATTGAGTGAACCACGCGCGCGAACGCCGCAGATTGATTTTGCGCGACGCTCTTCTCTCGTGTGTCCAATGCCACGAGATTGTTACATCTTGGCAAAACGCGAAACGTTAGCTCGCGATGCGTAATAACTGTATGTAAAATAACGCAATTCTTATTATACAAGTGCCATGCATTATATGACTTACACGTCTCGGAAATCTCGTTTTATTACGCATCACGATCTTTCTGCGTAAACAATATTACGAAATTATGCTCGTAGCAAGCTCTCGACTCGTAACAATTGCACATACGAAACAACATAATGCTACCGAGTGCTGGTATTGTGAATAAACATAAATGCCGCAAACTCATGTCGAGTGATGGTCGTATTATGCGCGCGCGCGCGTACAGCATCCCGGAATTATTATACCGCTGATTTATGGTGCTCGTGCGTCAAAAGGCACAATCATAACGAGTTCTGGAACAAACTGGTTTAGGCATTCAAGTGACAATACGAATTAATGATCGTTACAAATTCATCCGGCATGACAGCCAACACGTCGCGCGACTCTAATATCTCGGAATGATCGGTTATACGATTTACGATATGTAAAAAGCACAGTGTATAAAAAGAGCTTAAATTTATTCTCAATTTAATTATGCAATTGTATTAATCTAGCTTCAGCTGCAGACTGCGTTTCAAGACCGACAGTAATGGCACGTGGTTTGTGAAGCAAAAAATGTAAAAATAAATTCACGCAAAAAATATTATTAGGCACAAAAGATTCAACTGGACCATATATTAGAACATTTTCTATTTACTTGATAATTATCAACTTAACAGTCATGACTTACTTAATATATATACAAAAAAAAGGTTGATTATATCAAAAGTATGAAATAACTGAAATATATCGAAGCGACGATGTAAACTCGCGATGTGTCATATCTTTAGAGATTGATCTTGCATAATTCGCGTTTTGCACAGGCTATATGTGAATATTACACCAGCGGCAAAACCGGTTCGGACTTTGTAAAATTCTACAATCTCAACGAGCTTTACATATAAAATTTTTAGCGTATGTGTTTGTGTGTTAGCGTGACGCTATATCAGCTCGCGAATATCATCTTTACGAGTTCGAACGCGAGTGACACATCGATCGCGCGCAAACTACTAATCTCTAAATTATTACACCGATGGCCACGTGACCAACTTGGGTGATGTATGGGAAATTCATCGTCGAACTGTATACAAAGTTTTGTTCTCTAATGCCACCGCAGTTCGTGACACCTCAAACTGTTACACGCGACAAGCAAATGTTGAGGAACACTTTCCTTTTTGATTAAGAATTATTCAGACTATACAGATATACTGATACAGGCAATAAACCAGATTGCAGTAAAGTAGTGTGCTGAGTCGAAGATTCGTTCATTATCTATAAGTTACTGACGAGAATAATGATTGAGCCCAAAGACGAATCCCTGTTTAATAAGTAGCACTGCAGTTTTGTGTTAACGTAATCATAACCAGATAATACGATGTGTCCTAATATCAAAGTATAGATTGATTTTAAAGAAAAAATCTTTAGAAAACGGAATAAAAATCAGATAAAATTTAGTAATCGAAAAAACCGGAATAGAAAAAAGGCCTATCATAGCTGTGTCGGACAATTTAATTTCGGGAAGAAGTTGTTCGACAAGAAACTACTTCCTATTTTTAACCTTTTAAACATGGGCGTGGCAAATAAGTCACACTATACTTTGCAGTATGTTTTAATACTGCCATAATATTACATTCCAATAATAAAACAAGATTCGAATTTATTATTTACATAATTATTTAAATTAAAAAATTCCAATTCTAATTAAAATTTTGTTTGCATAAGTAGCTTATTTTTTCTTCTTTTTTTGCGTCCTACGCGATAAGGCTAGCTTAAAATATCCATTCTTAAAAAGTTAAGGTTTCAACAAAAATAGCGTAATAAAGGTCTAATATTATATTAAGGATACAATACTATAAAACGTTATTTATTAAGGGAATCATTTCGAAGAAGTTTCAAGGTTATTAATAATCTAAAATTGCTACGATAGCAATTGCGGCACATAACAGAACACGAAATTTAACGAGATTCACCTGCTCACGGTCGGAGAATAAGGGCAATCTCATCACTGCTATTAACCGCACTTCTGGAAATAGTCCTGTCATCAGTGTCATTAAATCCCCCGGAATAAAGCGGGTACTGCGGATGCCCGTGACAGTTATTACCGAGGATTTCGCGCGCCGACGCATTTATCGAGTCACAAATTAGGGCCTTTTCATTAGCGTGCGCCGGAAGATCATGGCCGGTATCGAGACTCGCGCTCTCTCATTTCGATCAATTTCGTATTCAAGTCACGTTGTAACGGAACGCGGTAATTAGGAAAGTGAAAGGCGGCACGCAACGCGTCCCTCATCGCATGTTTGCATATACTTGCGTGATCCTTGCATGCGATCGCGGTAAAGCTAAACGTTTAAAAAGACTTAATCAATGAATATATCTTTAAAACTTAAAGCGTACCAATAAACTTTGACGCGGATGTTATCTGTAGCTGAAAAGTAAAACAAAACATTACGAAGAGATTTTTCTTCTTTCGGAACAATACAAACACTCAAAATCATGAATATTCATTTTCGTGACAAATTAAAAGAAAAACATAGATAAAACATTCAATAAAACTTGTATGCAAAATAAGATAAAATAAAACCTCGGTTGTGTGAAATAAATCGTTTTACGATTTTTATTGTATTTAAATGTTTTGTTTCTATAAAATGCGACAATTTTTTGTCGATTTTACAATATATAGATATATGTCACGATATTATTTTTAATCCATTGTGTGGAAAAGACTTCAACGTTATTCCCTAAAATAAAATCCCTCTCGATTGCACAAGGGTAAATATGAAATCGATATTTTCGGTGTCGTTCGCTTTTGTGCGAATATTAAACGCACAAAAATCAGAGAACGATACTCGCTTTAAATTCTCTCTCTGAATGCTGCCTCTGAACCGATAAGATCACCGCGATCTTGAGAGCGCGGAGCGCGGTATTCATTCATGAACGCACGGTTTTAGCGGGGGTTGGGCGAAATGTGTGTACGCGACCTATTTCCGCGATATATACCACCGAAACGCGTCTAATGGATGGATCCCTGGTGCTCCTTCCGCGGATCGTCGAGAGGATATTTACCGCGAGTGCTTCGCAGCATCAAACGACGATAAAGTATGAGCGAGGCCTCTGAAAGCCCGCGCAAAACAACCGCGAGTTTACGAGACCTCGACGTGAG
>NW_020216517.1:176809-178515 GCF_003070985.1 Temnothorax curvispinosus | reverse complement strand
TGTAAAACATAAAAGTTATTGGGCAGGCAATGTGTTAATCTTTAACCAAAGATTATGTGTCAATACATAAAAATTTAATCTCAGGAAAATAATCTGCTTGCTAAAAGAATTCCTAAGATTATTATGAGTTAATAAATGTATGATAGCGCGGTCATTTTGTAACATTTCTATAAAGCGTACATTCTTCTTGATTTCATTACTTATAATGAATCATAGGAATCCGTTCGGTATTTATTATATTCTGTAATTCCGCGAGACACCGTGCTGACATCAACCCGTTGCATCATCTCACGCAATTCCACATAGATCCACTCTCCTCCTGGTCTCCACTGGTCCTCGCGGAGCTGCAAAGCCAAGAATAACCCTTGCTTTGCATCTCACCTGTTGCTCGACCAACCCTCGACACCCCCGATGCTGACGTTTCAACGGGGGTGGCTAATTAAAGAGTCAGACGGTGGCTGGTTTCGCGGCAGCTTAATACCCGGCACCTTCCACCCTTCGAGCGGCGTCGTCGCAACCCCTCTCCTCGGTATCTCTCTCCTTACCGGGGTTGGAACACGGACCGCGACATCCGCCTCTTCTCTCCCCCTTTTGGTCTTCGTTCCTCTTGGTTTCACGGGCTCGGAATTAATTAGCAACTCCGGTTAAACTGGGGATGGGACGACGCTGCGGCGACTCATTTAGGGGATGTTTATTTTAACTTCAGTTTCTCGTAGCGCGATCTTCTCTCTTATCCGAGCTGGTGGTCCCGGAGGCTGGTGACTTTTTTATTACTTAATTAACTTCCTACCCCGACTTCTTTCCTCCCGTATCGCCGCTTCTCCACCCGCAACACAACCATCGTTCTTCCCGCAAAATGCACCCTCCGCGTCATTCTCTGTCACTGCCCTCTGTTTCCCCTATATAACATCGTCTTTTATGCAATAAACCCCTTTAACCCGTTTGAAATCTTTCCAAATAGAGACTTAATTACGCGCTATATCAGCACTGAATATTGTGATTTATAAATCAAAGATTAATAAAATAAGATTAATAAATTATTTTTTTAAAACACAAAATCCGTTTAATCAACTTTATATGTCAACGTTTAAATTGCTGCAGAGAACAAAGTCTCTCTAGAATTCTTTAAGAGATGAGCGCAAGGAAACTTGACGCGAATCTTATCTCACACACACGAAACATCTCGTGTATAATTAAAAGTGTAATCAAATTGTTCTACAGCGATAATTAAAGATCTCGCCTGCTCGGGAAACGAATTAAACATCGATCATGATCGCGCAGCTCGTCGGAACCGATCCTTGGGGAGTCGTACTTATGTGCCCGCTTCTCGACAAGCTATCTCTCTCCCTCTCCTTTTTCCCTCTCTTTCTCTCCCTGTCCCTATCTCTCTATCTTTTTCTCTTCTTCGGCGCAGTTCGGCCGCAATTATTTCCTCGTTATTTTTCACCGTGCGAGCGACTCGCGACCCGCTGCCTAATTATCGCCGTGAAGATAATCATCCCGATGGACCAACCGCCTCCCTGCCGCCGCCATCGCCGTCGCCGCACCGCGCTGCCGCCGCCACCGCCGCCGGGCGGCCGCCTCGTCCTCGAGAAAAGAGCCCCGGAGAGAACCCTGTAATTATAATACCAACGTCGAATGCGAGACCTGAGCCACGATGGTGGTGGTGCGAGCGAGAGGCAGAGAGGACGCGAATCGTTTCTCGC
>NW_020216517.1:140865-176709 GCF_003070985.1 Temnothorax curvispinosus | reverse complement strand
TTCGCATTTCTGCACGTGAAACCCTTGCAATGTAACGCGTGGCCGGGCCAGGCTTGTCGGTCGGGGCCGGCGCGCACGGGAACGCTCGCTTGCGTGCCGCGGCACTGAGGACACAGCAAATTAGGTGTTAGAGAGCCGCGAATTTACGAGGTGACTTTTTTACGTGCGCGCGAAGTCCCGCCGAGAGTAGCAGGCTTCAAATCTCTCCGCCGTCCACCGCTGTGAGTCGCTACGAGACGACGGACGTCCGACCTTTTCTCTCTTTTGTTGGATACGTTTCCGCAAGGAGCGTGTTCCCGGAATATAATTAGGGGATAGCGAGTCTCGAAAGAAAAGATGGATTTAGCAAGCGTCTCGTTAGCTCACTAGTCGTAAGATTTGTTTTACTGACTGATCTTTATTTATAAGAATCTTTATTGTTCTTATACCCGTATAATTAATGATAAATATCATTCTGCAAAATTATACATACAATTTATCTTTAATCCATCCTCATATAGTGATCTACTTTCGGAAAAGTGGAGATTATAGATGTGAGATAAAAATAAAATGTAGCTTTATTCTACTTTAAAGGAAAAATACTTTATTGTAGGGGAGTAACCATAAATCAATTAATTCGGGTAAACGTCGTCAATGTATTAAAATACCTTGAGCGAAGCACGATTAACGAGGGGTTTAGCAGTGAGGCTTTTAACTTCCATGATACTAAGACCGGAAGCTCACCTAATTAATTTCGCCCGTAGAAAGGAATCCCCTGACGGGAATTGACTACACAATTAAAAAAAAACCGCCCTTAGGAAGGTGATGAGAAGGAAGAAGAATGAGTAAGAAATAGTCAGTAGAAGGGGAGAGGAATCAAGATTATTTCGTTATGTCTCGCGGCGAGCCGAGTCGTCCGGCAATTAGCTGTCCTATAATTATCTCTCTTGGTCTTATTAGCTCATTCCACTCGAAGCACTGCGTTAATTAGGGGACAAAGTAATATCCGGTAACAAAGTAGAATATTTTGCCTTTCTGTTCATTCTACTGGTACTTCGACAGATCAAACAAATAAAAATGTTTAATCATTGAACCATTTAGTGAATGAATATAAGTCAGTGTAATGAAATAATTTTTGTAACATATTTTTGTAACATATTAACTAAAAGAGGATAAAAAAGGCGGGAAAAGTACAGAAATATTTAAGGAAAAACTCTATCATAGAAATAGAAATAGAAGACTTATAGAAATTTTATTTTGATCACTTTCTCACATGATTCTCTTCGATTTTAATAAACTAGATGTTTCAATCAATATAGATTTATATTTAAAAATCCTGTGTGAATAGTAAAGAAATAATATTCGAAAATTTTATGTTGCATGAATTTGTTAAACTATAGGCTTATAATAGTAACAATTGATAGAAAAACAATTGATAGAAGAAGAATAATGCTAGGACCACAGATCAATACGTGAAGGAACTGAAAAAGGCTTAACCCAGATCAACGAATGGGTTATTGTTCGAAAATGTCAAAAATGACAAAAAAATTTTATAGACTGATTGATAGATATCAACACAGAAGAAAGCATGAGACAGCAAAGAACTTTCTTTCATTATGCCGAAAGAAAGTTCTTTGCTGTCTCATTCTTTTCAATAAATCTGAATAATATGAAGTAATGAAGTAGGAAAGGAAGACTAAAAGATTTTGCGCTCACCGAACAACGGTCGACCTTTCTTAAATCGTGGTATTTTTCGCAAAGAATGTTTCTTCGATAATTATCTTACCTTAAGCGAACTTTTAATTTCTGTCCTTTCAGTAAAACCCAGCGCGAATTTTGAATGGGAATTTTGGACACGAACATATATTTTATATATTCAACAAAGGAAGCCTCCAAGCTCCTTAAAAACCGCTTTCAATCTACGACCCCACGAACCTACTCCCGGGTCCGTTCTTTTTGTTTTTTCTTGGCATCCGCTCCCTCGCGCGATTGTTATCACGAAGACGGCACCTAAGACGTAGCACCTAAATAAAACGCGACGGTTTCGCCACCTTTGACGGCCAGCCAGGAACCCGGGAGTCCTTTCCTCTCGCATTTGCCACGTTTGGCAAAAATTACCGCGTGAATAATGACTCCTCGGGTTACTTTAACCCCGGGCCGCTGCGGTTAAAGAGAAACGTAATCACCGCGCTTAATTCTCTCCTCGCGGATAAACGTCGTCGCAATTTTACATGCGATCCGCGCAACGGGTCGTAAATGGAAAACCTTTTACTTTACTTTTTCCTTACTTTCCGCACCATATTCCTATTATCATTACGCGCGGATCGTTTTGCAACATATCTGCGCTACGACCAGTGAGTTAACTTTCCCACACAGCGTGCGGGTACCGACTCGTCGGTCTCGCGGCACGTATTTATCACTTTAATTCCTGACGCTAGGTCGAATTTCGCGGTGTCGCTTAACAATTAGCGCCGATACATCAAGTCCCGCGTATGCCATTAATCTTCATCAATGGCATCAGCATTTCTTCCTCTCTCGATACGTCCGTATCTTGCCGTCTGCCTGCAGGTTGATCGAACGCGGCATCGTTTCGGCATCTGCTGTGTCAATTTTGGGCATCGGGTCAATTTTGATCGGGTCAACTACTTAAAAAATCTTCTTTAATAACGCAGGTCTGCGTTACGACTAAATTTTTAAAGATAAATGATAAAGAATTTGATAAATTATAAATTCTCACATATACAAAATGCGTCGATTTAAGTTTGATAAAAAATATATTTAGTACTGCATTGTAACTTAAATTAACAAAATATATATTTGTCGATATATCAGCGTCTCGATTGTCAAAATTGTCTCTCTTGTGATTTCCTCGCGGATCGTGGACCCCGCGGAACTACCCCATTCTTGCGATCACGGTCAAGATTTCGCGGGGTCACGTGTTGCCACGTGAGAATGCGGCTCGACGCTCGAGGTCCGCGCGCCGCTGTGTTGCGCGCCCGTGCGCGGTTGGTTTAAGCGCGATTAATCTTCGTTAAGTAAGCAAGCAAGCGAGCCCTTCCACTTCCATTCCGTGCGAACGCCCCGCGCAGGGAGGTACGCGCTCCCACACACGTATACACGCGCACACCATCGACACCTCGCGTATGGTGCACCATGAGTAGCGAAGCATCTTGTCCGATCCCTCTCCAGCCGTCTCTTTCTCTTCCTTGTGCCCCCTTCACGTTCTTCCCTCTCACTCTCTTTTTCTCTCTCTCTCTCCGTTTCTTCCAACATCGTATCTCTTCCTCGCGTCCGCGCCCGTTTAGTTATGCCAGAGCCCCGGTGTGTGTACACACCGGGGCGCTGATTAAATCTGAGTAATTAAGGGAGTTAACCTCGACTTAACTTGACTTAACGCAGTCACGCCCGCTTGCCCACCCCTCATATTTGCGCCGTTTACACGCGCTTTACATTGTTCCAGCAGAGAGAAGAAGAGAGAGGAGAGAGAGAGTGAAAGAGAGATAGCGAGAGGGAGAGAGGTGCGTACCTTCCGCTACCTCCTCTCGTCCTCCTTCGCCTCCTTCTTTCTCTCCTTCGCCCTCTTTTGCCGTCTTGAGCCTCCTCGTGTATGCACGCACGCACGCACGCTCGATTCGCAGTTAATTGCTATGCAACGCTAATTACACAGCTCGTGCCCGACGACGGAGAAAAGAGTGCGCGCCGTTCCCGATGCAAATTAAATGCGTGGGCTCCCAATCGCGTCGGAGTTGCGCGAGCAGCGAATTGAACTTTGTTGGCTGTCGAGGAAATAGCGATTGGGCGTTGGTTAATTAGGGTCCCCGTGGTTTAGCGGACGTGATTAGTGTCCGTCGGGACGCGCGCGTAATGGCCGCGTAAGATTTATTTCCGTCTGCCGTGGCGTGTGACACGCATCGAACGAGCCTGTACCCTGGCGGTATAACGCCAGGCCGATTGTGTAAGTTTTAATCAAGACCGCGGCCGCCGATACTTTCACGTCTAAGCATAGCGCGGAAGTCGCACAAGAATGTAATTCCCGTGTAATCTAATAATATAATTAGCTCCAATTCCAAGAATATTAAAATGTTGGGAAAAAGAGTTTCTTTCTCGACAAATTTGTGGCCGTATCGCTTTGCGCCGCATGAACATAATTCGTTTCGAGACGGAGCGTATCTTATAATTGCGTAAAACTGATATTTCTCAATATCTTTCAATATCTCTGAAATGCATGGAAATACTAAGAGGTAGACCTAATAGAAAGAAATTATTCGCGATAATTGAAGCTCTCTCAGCTGTCTCGGGATCGATGTCGCAACACACGTATCCCATGATGAAAACATTCTTCACCTCGGATTTTTATTTCTCCGCGGATTCCTAAGGCGATATCAAAACCATCGCCTTTTGAGGACAGCGTTTATCCGGCGCGACTTAAATAATCCAATCGATTCGTAGGGACGCGCGCGGGATGGAACGCTCCAACTAACCAGTCGATCTGACGTCGCCTATTGACATAAGCGTGCCTCCGTCATCGGCATAAGCTGACACACGACTCCGCAACGGCGCAGCGCGACGCGGAACGGAGCGGAGCATCGCGACGCGCATGGGTTCCGCTCGCGCTCGAGCATATAGGAGGAGAGGTGCCTCGCCTAATTAGCCCGGTCGAGTATTTCCGTCGCGTGACGTCACGTGAGCCCGTTCGCCTGGCCCGCGGCCAGCCTCTCTCTCTCTCTCTTTCTCTCTCTCTCTCTCTCTCTGCCGAACTATAAACCATATTCACACCCACGCTACACAATTAGCCCGCGCCTCACAACCCGGGGAATTATAATATCCGCGGAACACCGCGCGGTCGGTCGCCCGCTCGCGCGGCGTCGCGAAGCGCGAGGGGTCGCGCGCGCGCGTGCATCGAACTACGGGTGGAAATGACCGACGCGCGTGCATGATATTTTCTTCAACAATGATCGAGATCGTGACGTGTGTAAAGAAAAAAGATATAACGTTTCGTCTTTGGAGCGCGTCTAAGTACGCCGCGGAGTATAATTGTCTCGTTGGTAGCATCTACGATAATATTTTACCGAGCGACGTATCGTGGCGTATTAATTATTGACGCGATAACTATAGAGGAGAAAAAAAGTTGTAACCCATCATTACAATAGACCAACCGTCGTAGGAGCGACATTAGAATAACGTACAAACGTAGAATTGTCTTATGTATTTTTCGCAGATGTCTTTTTTTCTCTCTCTCTCTCTCTTTTAAGACAATTGCGCTTGGATGTTGAGAGGGAAATAAGAAGTCGCGGAGAGAAATTTTTTTTTGAATTTTCCTCATGGCAAAGCTGGCGACGGCGACTCTGCCACGGATTTCGTCGTAATCTCACCTACGCCTTCTCTCCCCCTGCCGCGCGCGCCGCGCGAATACCAAGTTTCGACTGCATTCACCTCCTCCCCGCGCTTCCCTCCACCGCCCGCCGACCACCCCTGACGACGACCTCGAGACGCAAATATGAACGCGCGCGAGAGCCCATAACGTCGCGATCGTTTTGCTATTGCGAGAATTCTCCGATTTTTCTGACACAAATTGCAATCGTGGATTTCCAGGCGTTTACAGACGCACGATTAGTCAATACTTTTTCCAAAGGGAAGAGAAGTACTTGTTTTAACGAAAAAGAAATGCCTAAAGCGATTTTGTTATGACAGATATATATTATATATTAAAAATTACACTTCTCTCCAATATTTAAAATACTTTTTAATAACCTAATGACAGTTTTACGTTCGAGAATTTTACTAAAGAATTATTTAATATTATGCTGAATTAAACTTAAAGAAGCGATGATTGATGAATTGCTTCATTGATGTGAAGGACCTAGAAATCCTTTAAATTACACGCTGACTTATTTTAGTATCCCATGACATTCTGATTTAATCGCGCCAAATCTTGATGAAGATTGATGAATTTTGATGTCTATTTCGTCTAGATTGATTTGATCTATCATTTCGGTCGCATCATTGTATTGTGACATACTCTAACTCATTTTGGGTTTCTTTGGCATGCTCTCTCGTTTAACAATAGCTTCCCTCGTAATGTTGCTTTATACCAACTTTAATCGATACTGCCAGTGTAAGAGCTTTAGGAATTACATTACATAATACGCTAAATCGGGTGAAGACTCAAGTAGTAATAAATTATTTGATTTATAATTTAACTATAATTTAACGTTAATTAATGGCAATCTTATGTTACGTAGATTTAGTAGCTTTACAATTTCTCATAATTTTCTACTGATAAATTTTATTAAAATCTTACACACTTGCGATGCGTTAAGTTTTTAAATAAAACTAGAATCTCTGAAAATACACTTCTGAAGTCTCCTATACGTTTTGCTTAAAACGTAAGAACTCGAATCTTAAACGTGCCGTGGTAGGATAGTGTCGTAAAACTGTGGAGAGTAGTGCTATGGAACCGTAGGGGAAACATCCCCTCGGAATGGCCTCCCTATCGAGACATCGAGCACATCGGATAGTGAATGCGACCAATTTTAAAGTTGGAAGACCGTTAGAAGCTTGTAAGAGCATTGAGACATCTTGTCTCGAGATGTTATGAATCAGAAATACAATTATTGTCAATAATTTAAAAATTGATGGTTTTGACAGCACGGAATAAATGTGAATATTAAAGTAAATACGTAATTTTGCTTATTTAAATAATAATGATATTTTCTATCATGATGTAACAGAGTAATCGAATTGAATTTTAAGCAAATTTTAACAAGCATTTTGTTTTTTAATTGAAAAATATAATATAATATTTTTTAGTACGGTAGTAGTTACTAGAAAATAAATTTGTGAATAAATAAATACGTTGGAGACCACCATATATATATTACTTTACATATATGTTCGCTTAAAATTAGAAATATTTCTCACAATCCAGAGTGACATTAACTTTTAATATAAAAAACACGACTGTGAAAGTAAATTAGTAAATGAAAACGATGGGACACCTTCCACTACACGGATTCCAAAATTTGGGAATCTAAACAAAACTCGCGAATTGAATCGGCACGGATCGCGGAAGCGTGAATTCGGGAGCTGATCAAGCAACGCCATCGCGACTATCAGGAACGCTATTCTTGTGAAGCGGAAGCGGAGAGGGGGAGAACGAGACTCCTCGGGGATGCAAGAACTCGAGAGAGTGTGCCCTCGGATTCCTCCAACGCGAGTCGGTGGGATTCGCGGATGAAAGGAGGAGACGCGGGTGTACGGAGGGATGCAGGGGAAGATAGGGGAGGGCGAAGTGCTCGGGGGCGGAAGTAAGTATTGATTCAGATTCAGCTAGTTAGCTATGCTCAGAGTCGGCACCTACCCCGCCCGGCATCCACCTTCGGCCTTTTCTCCACCGTCTCCCTCACCCTGCTCCTTCCCCTTTCCTCTCGCGATCTCCGGGTATCTCGCGAGAGGGTGGCCGGTGAGCAACGGGCGGGTGAAGATTCTCGGGGTGAAACGAGGGTGAGAGCGGGGCAGGAGGAGAGGATGGAAAAGGGATGCAAAGCGGCAGAGTGGGAGAGGCAGGCGCGGAGAGAAGCGTGTGGAAATTCGCGGGGGGGGGGGGGAAACGTAGGTGACAACCTTCCTCTCCGGCAATTTCGACTACGGACGGCGAACCATCCCTTCCTCCTGTGTGCATCCTCCTTTCTCATTCCTCTTTCGCCCCGCTCGCTCCCCTCGCCCGCCGTTCTGCGCTTCGTTCTTCACTTAGGTGCCTATCGCACCGAATCTCTTTGTATTCCCATGACAACGGGGTGGATGCACTCCAAGTGCAAGCGGATGCGCGATAATGCACAGGTCAACGTTTCGCGAGAGCGCGAGACTTCGCTTGAACGTATGCGCGCTTCTCCTCCCGACAAGCACAGCTTTAGAAATCGCGCGCGGCTCGCGCGGAAACAAAATAATCTCCTTGCTATTAATAATTTAGGGAAACAGATAGGGGATTATTATTTTGGATGGAATAATGCCAGAGGACGGAGAAATTTCAGCGAATTGTGTCCTCTCGAGCGAAACTCGAGCAAAATAATATTACACGCTAATTGTCACAGTTGCTGTCTACTAGCCTCTAAATGACATTTTAAATCGCCAGGTCATTTATATCTTAAAAGACCGAGATATAATTATGCCATAATGTTATATAATCATGCCTACGATGCAATTGTACCTACATAATTGCGTGTCCAATTATTTAAAATACAGGGTCCTCTATTTCGCAATGCCAAGATATTAGCTAGAAAAATAACAAGCACTTTGTAGACGTCTTCTATATCGCTTAATAATTACAAATGAATGATAAGCAAAACGTCTTAAATCGTGTAATCGGCGCTCTTGCGAGCCAATAAGAGAATAACGCGCTTTCCAAGCGCGAGTTTCCAGGCGTCGTGACGCCGACGCTTCGCTATGTTTTTCCCACACATTCCGTTCTCGAAGCTCGCAGCTTTACGGGCGTCCCCATCTCGCGGATTTTTCTGCAACCAAGGCGTCGCGACGCCTTAGCAGCTAATAAGAGACGCCACCGGACCGAGACGCTTGCACTTGCGTCGCGGCGCTTGCTCCGGACGGATCTCTTTGCGCGAGTGAGACATCGATGCCATGAAGACTTGTCTTGAAAAGAAAACGAGCTGCATAATATATTTAAATATAATGCAATTATTTATATACCTACATGTATATTATCTATATCTATAAATAATTGCAATATATATATGATTATAATCTCACAACTCACAATCAGTATCAGGTCAATGTAAATTGACTTGTGACCTTATCAGCTTGTTAATAGATGAATTTTGTACAATGTTTTTTATTTGTATAATTTTTACAAATATAAAGATAGTAAATTCCATGGTGTCTATGTTTAACAATCTAATTTCGTAGATATATATACACGTAATTAATTTTTCCTTTTTTCGCTTTCTTCAAAATAAAACATCACTGATATAATATAATTGCTGTGGCAATTTTTTCTATTTTGTTCGCGAATTGTTCCAGTATGGTTCCATTAGAATCTGAATCAGCGTATGAGACATTGCGCTGTACAATGCTCACGGCCGTTTGTTAATCCCTCTCTAATATCATTGGATATTACCACGGATCGAAACGTTTAACAGGCAATACCGATGACGCATATTCGTCGATCGTAAAAGTAGCCCTGGCGACCGACAAAACGTTTCATTTCTATACACAATCATATATTTATTAAGCCGTGCCGGGTGCGACAAGATTTATCTTCGGCTGGGGAAAAGGACGTTGATTTAAGATCGCGAGCACGTCTCGGGCTCGTATTATAAAACGGTGCGTGCTATCGCTCTCTCCTCCGCGCTCGTCCGCTCGCGCTCTATCTTTCCTACACCCCTTTTTTCCCCCCGTCTCGCATTAATTGATCCCCGGTGATTTATATAAACAGAAATAGATAATTACGATCGGGAGATTCCTATCTGCCGCTCCGACCCCGAACGACTTTATTCACAATTGCGATTTAATGATTCCCGACATCGATCATGCGAACAAACGCTGCTTAGCGTTTATCCATGCGAGAGAGAGAGAGTGAGCTTTAAATGAGCGCCCGTCGTTTTTACGAGGCACTGTTTCTTCGATGTGCTGTTAATTTACATGTTTGCGGTAAGTGATTTTTCCCGTCGCGGTGATTTATACCTGACGAGAAGTATACGCTTCGCAGTATACGGTTTTTTATGTCTTCCTCTCTACCTCTCCTCTTTCTCTCTCGCTTCCATTTTTCTTCATCTCTTTAATTACAGTCGCCGATTACGCAGTCAATACTACTCTCGTGAAGCATTCTATTACCGCACATTGACATCCGTCACGTCTCCGAGCCGATCGCTTCGTATTTTTATACCGAGCTCGTTGATCTAATTTCCTTAGGAAAAGAAAAGCCAATATCGATTACACTCGCGTGTTGCAACTCTTACTTGTGATTCATATGCTGTGTTCCGCTAGATACTTTGCCGTGTTTTCAATAACCATAAATGTGGGTCAAGATTTTTCAAAAAATAGTCGTACTCTTCACATCTTCTTTAGAATACCTATAAACTTTTATCGTATTTATTTTCACAGCATTTACTTTTTTCTTTTTATACATCTTGCAATCATAGCATGTTTATTTTTTCTAAATATTGACCACATATTCTTAGCTGAGTTAAGCAATATTATTCAGTCACATTTCAGCAAGTGGAGCATATACATAATTTTGATCTCTCTTATACCGACCTTCTCAATTTAAAAAAGAATTATATTCCCAACGCGTAAATCATTTTTGATCTGTGTCCTACAATTATCGGGCTGACGTCTATCGTCTATCGCACGATCGTCGGAATTGATATCGGCGCGAAATCATTACTGCCCGCGAACTATATTGGCTGTAATTTGCGTAACGATAACAATCGGCTTTAAGTGGAACAATAGGCTGCCGTGACGATAATTAGTGCCACGTACTGTCTGTCGTGATGACAATTGTGATGGTAGCAATGAGTAAATAGTAACATTAACAATGGCCGTTGATAGCGCAATATTCGCGCCGGCCTGGAATAATTCCACGTTGTATCCAGCCGGCTTTCATGTATTCGCGAATAAACGAAGATGTACGACGATTACTGGGAAATGGCCGTGACGTGTGCATGGATTAACCCGCGCCAAAGCATACAGATAGGAACGATAATAATTCTTTATTACTTCTCGATATCTGCATCGACCATGTGGGGACAGCAGTATTAAGACAATTTTAGTCACTCTAGCATTTTTTTACTCTTCAAACGGCATAAACTGTAATTAAAAACGTAACATATCACATTTTTTCCGATCATCCTGCATTATAAGTATTAAGGAGTAGAGCGATGAATTAGGGAAAATTAAGATTTCGACCTAAGCCTTCTACCATTTGACGCATATGCAAAATAATGTAAAATCTACTCGATCTTGACGCAAACATCGGACACGAAGCATTTCGCGAAACATTATTACAGCAGGAAAAAAAAGGATATAGCAAGCGAATAAGGATAAGAATCGGCGATTCTCGTTTCGTTTTGTGAGACAACGGGTCAGCTTCTTTCTTTTACACTACTCACACGCACACACACATACATACCCACGCGCAGACAAGTCGTATACGCCAGATTGTGTGCATATGCGAGACGAAACGCTTCGAAGGCGGCTCGACGACGCACAGCCGACCTTTATTGGAATATTTATGGCGCCTGGCTGTACGGGACGAATTTTTATCGATCCGTTGTGTTTGCCGCGCCGTCGATGCCGGGGTTCGGGTTTCGATCTCGTCGACGGAAATCGCGATATTTATTCATAAGCCCCGGTTAGAGCGCGCGCATCGCGCGCATAATAAAGCTCGCGGATTGCTCGACCGGCTGACGCTCTTCGGTCTTCCGAGAGCCGCAAGCCTGCTTCTTTCGGGAACATGACTTGAGGAAAAATAGCACGGCGAGGTATGAAAGAAACAAGATTCAAAGAAAGCTCGTAATATCGGCGCCTTATCTGACCAAATCTCCTATTTACGTTTAAACAAATAATTGTGTTAAGCATAAATCTGTCATTTAGATGACTTGTCAATTTTATTCTAACTTGGAGCATTACGATTTACATTGGAAAATGAATAGACATCTTTTTAATATTTTTCCTTGTTCACTTTGACATAATTTAGCACGTTGATTGCCATCAGTGGTCATCAGTGACCACTACTGTAGATGCTACAGTATATCCGGTGTTTGCCTGTATTTGAGTAGAATGGATAGAGGTGTACGTATAATAGAAAAGAATCTCTCTGTTTTGGGCACGCAAACAAGAGAAAACAAACGGACATAAAATAGAGTTCTTTTCTTCCATATAACATCTTTTCTATGTGGCCTCTGCTCCCATTCAATAACACTCGGTCTAGTTATACTGAGTGTTTTCCATTTACAATTAGTGACACAAGTCAACACAAATTAATACAGTCGTTCTATCTATTTTTTTTTCTTGGCATTCAGTAACAAAGACAGAACGACACTTGTGTCACTAAATGGAAAGCACTCATTATGTCTATATTATTTGTGACTGATGTCTAACTTTGCAATGGTACCCAGATGATCACTGTAACCGACGCTATCTGTATTTTTCGCATCTAAATGCTTGTAGAAAATAAATACTGTTTAATACAAAAAATATTTTGAATCACAAAAATAGCTAAATAACAACGTAAAATAATACAATATTTTACCATATATGTTTATGATAATGAAAATTCCATATGGTAATACATATAAAACTTGTCCGGCAGACAACGTGTTAATAAAAATTTATTGAAGATTATCTAATTTCATGAAAAATTATATTATATTTACTAATTATTTTATGTGTTGGATACCAATCTACTGTACGGCCGAATATGTCTTTTAAATTCTCGTATTGTATTTATTGCGAAGTTTAACCACATCCGGTGTATTAAGGAAAGACTTCAATTTTCTTGCATGATATTTCTAAGTTCATGAACGTTATAATTTTATCGCCCGTAATGATACCTTGATTCAACAGTGCCATCGAATTTTCCCGCCATTCCTTTCCCTTTGCTTTCTCGTTCTTTGGCCTGTTGTTTTCCCTGTTGGGCAGTACGGTCCCTGTAACGCCCACAAACCTACTCTCAAGTATTCCTGCTGTAGGTGTTATTAAAAATTAGGGAGCAGGCTTCGGTTGCAAGTCACCCGGCCTGAGTGACTACGGGAAGCGCTTACGTAATTAAAAAATTACAGGGCCGGCGTGCCCAACGGTTCGTTACTTTCCCATCGAGGAAGCGAGATGGAGGGAACACCCGGTCCTGTCCCGAGGGCGAAAACGGGAGTTCTTGGTTTCATTCATAGAACCAAGAAACCACGTGACTTTCTTCCGTTTCATTTCGAAATCGTTCTCCCAGTAAACCTTCATCTCATTTCAGTTTATATTTTTATCTCAAGATATTAACCTTTTCCTTCCTCTTTCAATGCATTAAAAATGCGTAATTATTCATAACATACAACAAGTACGAAACAAAATTGTTTATTTTGCGATTACAATTAAATAATTACATTTCGCAAAAATGTTATTTTATGTTTAAAGCTATTTAACGCGTCATAAATAATTATATATCTGTGAAAAAGTGAAAAGATTTTGGTCAGTGAACAAATCGCCATCGAATGGCCATCGGCAATTGCAGCAATACCTGCATCGTATATCATTTACTAACTGCATCGTAACGTTTCGCGTACGCGTAAATTACTCATCGCATCGAGGGCACATCCAAATAGAGGCGAGCGCGCTCGTCTGCGATTCAACCGTCAATAAATTTCCCGCTGATCAGAGAACCGGGTCAAACTTGTATGTGAGAAAAAAAAAGATTCAGCTCGCGCGATAAATGTTTTTCGCAAGAGGATCGATTTCTCAATTGGCGTTAGATGAGGTCGATTAATCGTTTATTGACCTATTAATCACGATTATAAATTACATTACAAATTACAACGTGCAATATTAAGAGGAAGAAATGATCGCACGTTGAGCGTAACGTTACTTGCGATAATGGGCATCGAATAAGCAAGGCGGAACAGCGGAATAACGAACAAGGAAAAATCACCGCGCGCGTGCACACCGTGTCTTCCTCGCGGCGCAGCTCGCGCAGGCAAATCATCCCGGCCAATCCCTTCATCCGCGATACTCTAATATCGGATATGGCAATAAATTACGTATCGACCTGGAAGGCGAGTTTCCACCCCTGCCAGCCACCCGCCGGGCAGCCCTTCACCTCGAGACGGCACGAAAGAACCTCACCCCTCGTGCCGCGCGGCTGGTGTACACGAGAACGGGCGGAGCTATATAATCACACTTAATGACACTCGATACGAACATGTAACATCGGCATTGCGCGAGATACTAGAACGATAAGGGACGTGTTTCGGGCCGCAGGCGCGCTGTAAGTTTCCAAGACGCGCGCCTCGGCGAGGGCTCGAGCCGGCCGTTCGTGTAACCTACGCGTTACCTCTTCTTGGGTTTCGTCTCCTAAAATGCATACATAAAGGTCTCGCGCGATACCCTCGGCTATGCGCGATTTAACCTTGGAACCCACGCGAGGGGGTTAGCCGTAACCCCGAGCGTTTCTTTAAAGCGGCTCTTTGTTACCGCGTTACGTCCGCAACCTCGAGGCTTTAATTCAGAACCTCGCTTGTGTTTCTCGTCTATATGTTCGTCAGGCAAGTTTTTTAGGTATGCTGATCCCGTAATCACATATAGATTCCGGAATTAAGATCGACAATGTATTTTTAACACATCGTTTTCGGAATCCATTCGGACGTAGCAAGATTTAACGATGTTAAAATATCGTGGATTCAAATAAAGCGATTGACACATCGTGAAAATAATATTGTTTAAACACGGATAAGATTGTCACATAATACTGGTCACCAATGTGACAACATTATTTCCACAACGTGTCCAATCGCTTTATTTGGAACCACTGTATTTTTTTTTAACGTCATTTAATCTCGCTTCCTCTGAACCGATTTCAAAAATGTAGTAATGTTGTCACAACGAAAGGAGTTATATTAAGATTTGCAGGATGTGGAGCTATTTTGAAGAAAACGAGATGTCGGATTGCCGAAATTAAAACAAGAGCGTCGCGACGACGTAGAACGCGTCATGCGTAAAGAGACGTGACGTTTCCTATATTAGCATTTAGTCATTACCCTTATCCATCTGATCAGCCTGTACTACGGCATATCGAGCTTGTATCTCCGTTACGTTCTTCGCGCCTTCGTTCGCACGCGAACGATTATTGGTGTCCCGCATTAAAGGTGCCTTTTCACGTTGACGCTCGACGCTCATTTTCAGAAAAAGCAAAAATCTTCAGAAATAATATATTTTATTTATATATGTATCCATAAAATATTATTACTTGAAGATATTACTTGAAAATAATTAATATTTTACGTATTTCGAAGTCTATGTTGATTGTACTGGGACGATTAACGACGATTCAGCGACACGACGCCGACGCTGAATATTAAACAAATTCAACTTCATTTTTTTGACGCTATATAGCGTCAAAGCAAAACCACCACGTTCACCTTATTGACGCTCATTTTCAGCGTCTCGTGAATTGGCACCTTTATACATCACGAACGCCCCGGGATCAGCGACATAATTCGTGATCCTCGTTTTTACTCCGAAAATTAGAAAACAGTGAGACGTAGCATGTTAGGGCCTCAGCAGAATGGCTGTCTTGGCAGTGTTTTATGCCTTAGGTCTTTGTCTTATGTAACGCACAATACTGTACAGCATTGTGCGTTACATAAGACAAAGACTTAAGGCATAAAACACTGCCAAGACAGCCATTCTGCTTAGGCCCTTACTAATCTTGTCACTATCAAACCGAAACGAAAATACATGGTCTAAAGCTAGCTTACAGGCATAGATGACAGAATGAGGATGTCACGGTTTACCTGAGTCGGATGGTGACGATATATCCATAAAGAGAACGTGTGTGTTCCAATCCAAGTTCCAAGAGTATGACCACCATCCGATTTTCAGATTACCTACGTTCTCGTTCTGACATCTCTGACATAATTTTTAGATCTGTTTAGACTACAGGTATAACTCTAAACGGGTCTAAAAATTATGGACACATTCATGCCCATCATTTGCAGCCTATATTTTTTATTTCGACGCCATTAGTCTCATAAATATAATAATGATTAAAACGTTTCTAATTTTAAGCGTAATTGTTACTTTTTTTTTTCTCACGTTTAAATTATTTTTCCAGCAAATAAAACGCGCCGTCATGATATTAATATAAGGTGCTTTTCAACACCATATAAAAGTTTTATTCAAAGAGATAGATAAAGAGTGTTCTTTTGTTGAAAAAATATATTTTTAATAATAAAATTAAGATTCAAAATTCGAAGAAAAATATTGAAATAATAAACAATAATGGCGTCCTAAATAATCATTCCAGTCCGCGCGCGCCTGCATGGTGACCAATTAAGAGGTATTAGATTCAGTAAAATATTTGAGATAAAAAATGGACATTTTCTTTAATTTTACAATTATTATTTTCGGTTTACTGAGGAAAGGACGATGGGTAAAATAAGCTGATTTCTACCTAAGGATGGAAGTTATCCATATAATCTTATGTTTTTTGGGTCGCTGAATACAATGGTAGCATCCGTCTAAACCCGTGGGAAAGGGACCAAAATTCACCGTAAAAGGATCGGAATGAGTCAGTTTTAACAGTAAATTTATAATTTCTTTATTAAATTTTATTTTTTAATTTAATAGAAATTGTAATAATTAATATATTTTATGTCGATACTTCTTCAGACTCTAATGACAATGAATAAATTTACGAAACGCTATACAATGTAATACGAAAAGGTTAATAGGGCTCTAAACGAAGGTCTATCTTTCTCTCCTTCATCCTTAGAGAACCCATCTTTAAAAAATTCTCTAAATAGAGTAAAAGTCCACCATTTTAGCACTGGACTTATTGTTAAAACTACACAATGTATGCAGGTGCACATCTGATGAGACTTAAGATTCTTTGAATAAGAAATTAATATTTTTTAATTTTTATATCATTGATTTTGACATGTTAGATTTAGCATTTCTGAAGTATTTTGAAGTATTTCCTTAGTTTTTAGTAAAAAAAAGAAGTTATAAGACTAAATGATAATACAAGTAATTGATAATACAAGTAAATAATTAGAACAAAATCGTCACTAACCGAATTACAATTAAAACTGACTTATTTCCCCTTTAAGACGAATTTTGACCACTTTTCCATGGACTCAAACGGATAAAAATGCTACCATCGTATTCAGTAATTAAAAAAAAACATAAGAATAACTTACGTTACACTTTTTAGAAAGAAAAGCGCGTTTAAAATTTTAGGACGTATATTTTGTAATTTTTACTAATTTACTTACAACTTGTAAATCTGTAGATTCATATTTATATGACTTTAAACTGGTAAAAAATAAAAAAAAATTTAATTTTTTAAAATTTTCAAAGTTCTGTAACTCCTTAACCACCTCCAAGCTCCGATGTAATCGGATTGGGAGCATTCATTGATTTCTTTTATTTCCTTTTTTTTTAATGTTTGCATTGAGACTCTAAACTATAGGCAAATCCGGTACTGATACACAACGTTAACGAGCGCATAAAGGTGGACAACATTCTTCGCTCTCTTTCTCTCTCTTTGCCTCTTTCGTTTGCTACTACGACGTCCGCTTTTCTCGACGTACACTCTCAGTAATTCCATTTTACTGCACAGCGTACTTGACACCCAGACACCCACCATCGGACCGGTTCGAGACCACACGACAGAAACATCACGCCCGCCTCGGTAACGTACAACGTAATCGGCTCGCCGGAATTTACTGTAATCTGGAAGCTAGGAACGATTATGATCACCTTAGCGCGGCAGATTAAGGCCGTTTGCCTCGCCAAGAAGAAGAGAGCGGGGAAGACCACCCCTTGCTCATTTCGCTCGTCTCCCTTAATATTCGCGCCGTACTTTGTGGCGTTGCGCGTAAAATTAACGACGACCGCGATCCACCTTCGTTACACGACGTCATGGCGCGGGGGGAAAAGTATTTGTATTTATTCTGGCGATTATACTGTGTGAATGGGGATTTTTTCATGCAATAAATTATTTTCGCACCTCGCCCGAGATATCTTGCTGCGTCATGGGTGGGAAAGAAACCTTGCTGGGAGGACCATCCTTAGGATGTTCAGGTAAAGGAGACTCTTTGAAAGAGACTGGTACTCGATGGTCGTAAAATATTTATCGTTAATAACGCTGGGAAGCAGTAAAAGACCGTGACGATGAATAGGATAGCGACATTCAGATATTTCTACATTTAGCTGTGATATTTCTTTAACATGATATCTATGAATGTGAGTCTTTAGAATCTTTAGTATTTGGAATTTATTAGAAATTAGATAATAGAAAGGCCATGTGTAATTTCTTACGAAGCTATTTCATATTACTTGTGCATTATCCATCTAACATTATAATAAATATATTTTGATAATTATATTAAAGAATAAGCTTTATTTTAAAGTTAACATTTTATTACGATTCAGTTTTATTGCAAATATAATTTTCACGAGAGAGTAACAATATAACTGCCTCTCACTGAAATTTATATTATTAGAGGGAACAATTAATTACTTTATTTACATCTGGCAACTAATTTATCACACAGACATATCCCCAGAGGAAATATTCTATAAAGATAACTTATTGTCTTTAAATGAAAAGGCTTCTTCTATTTTTCAAAATCTTTCAGATCAATACCGATATAATTTTTTTATTGATATTTCGCGAATTATTCACGTTTTTCAAGTGTGAGCGAAAAGTGGGCCGACTTTGCGTCAAAGATCACTGATCCCTCTCGACGTAGTCTACTTGTCTAGTCGGATCGACAAGCCGGGGTACCAGTGACGTCATCGTCCTTTCGTTTTATCGCGAGTTACGGTCGCGGGCTTGCGGAAGGTCAGGGCTACTCTTTCCTTCTCTCTCTTTTTCTCTGTCGGCCCCCGAACGATTCCGCCGACGTATGTGCCGTGACCATGCATGGCCGTATCCAAGCTCTCGTTGGTGACTACGCGCGCAGAGGCTCTATACACGCGAGAGGGCCGCTCGTGTGCACGCGCACGGGACGAGCTTGTCCGTGTGCGCACGTGGTGTACATACACCTAAGTACATAAGTATAGCCATAACCGCCAACTTCGTGAATGGAGGAGCGACGGACGATCAATGCCCCCTTACGTTTATCTACCGCCTTTATGTGCGTTCCGCGCGCTGTTCCGCAGTCGGGCTTTCTGGCAGCGTGACGTAATCAACGGTCAAAAGCGCGGTGTACAGCATGGAAGTATGCGATAAGGAGGATAGTGTTCCTCGAATTAAGTTCCGCGGCAGTATATCCTTTCACAAAGCTAAGTATAGATTTGTGAAGTAATATACAACGCAGTAATAAACACTATCCAGACCAAGAATGTAACAATCATTAAACAAATAAATCTAAAAAAATGTCGTTTTAAGGAAATTCTATAAATATGAAAACCAATATAAAAGCTGTAAAATATAATAGGAGAGGAAATAGGTAATGAACGTAGCCGAACAAATAAGGTGACGAGCTAGAATGCTGGACGTTTCAAGTTCGAGGCCTGCTCTTTTTTAATACTATAAAAAATAAAACATTTTTCTTTTTTATTTTGCATCTGTAGATAACTGTAGATTAAGTATTAACATTTTTTTGCAAGGAAAAAAGAAATAAATATGTACCTATTAAAGGATTCTGTTATTACAGTTCAGTACAAAGGTGAACAATTATTTTTATAAAATAAATATAGAATTTTAATAATAATAGAATTGATAGACCGGTATTAAGATTTGATACACTTATATTAAAAAGCAATTATTATTAGAAAGAGAGAGAGAGAGAGAGCCGATTCAACAGTGGCCAAATGTTTTAAGTGTTTTATTGAGAGTGATAAGGAGCTCGGGATGGTCCGTTTATATATGATAGTCTCAGCTGCACGTATTCTGCATTCTTCGCCCGCGTTGGAGGCAACACGTCCGACTACATTGAACAAACTCACTCGAGAATGTGCGGCTATAGACTATTGTAGTTTATATCTTCGATCCGCGAACAGGATTACCACCCTCGCGGTAACTGTACCCATGCGCTTATAAACTATTATTATCTTACGGTCGACGCACGTTTATGCACTATGTCGCAGTTGGCCTGATCGATGCTTTATATTGTTCTGACGAGGAAGGGTGCCCGGAGGAAACTCGTTCGAGTTACTAAACTCCACGGAATAATATCGAACGCTGTTTCACGATAGAATCTCATTAATACATCGAGAATAGAAACATCTCAAACAAGAAATGCGATGTTACTATTATTTATTGATACGTAATTTATATATGATTATTTTATCCAGTTAGCAAGAAATGATTAATATCCTTATAATAATTTACAATCTCGAATATTTATCGCGATAGTTTATATTAAATGCACTGGTTTATTATGCTAATATTGATCCGCTGAATGTCTTGATTGCATGCCTTGATTGTAATAATTGCACCATTCCAGTTTTGCAATTATTACAAATAGTTAACATAAAATAATATAAAATAATAACAGGACGGACCTTTAGAATTAAAACTTTGTAAACAATGCTTAAGTAATATAAAAGATCTTTGTGCTTTCAAATTATTCGTGAACGGAAAACGGTCAACCAGTATTGTATTGTGCTGACGGTCACCCAACTTTCGGAACACGAAGCGGCAGGTACTATGTGATATTTAGGGTTCTCTTGTTGGACAAGGGCCGGTCGCATTCTATTCTGATGCCCTATCAGCTTTTACCCCATATGTTTATAATTCTGGCAACATGGTGTACACTTGATAACTAACAGGTTCAGCGTACCTGTCACGTAATCCCAAATTTTGCAAATTATTCTACTAACATTGTATATAGAAATTATGTTAAAGAAAGAAACTTACGGTGAAACAAAAATTAATTACTTAAATGCATCAAATATTTCATTCGTTTCATGGTCAATAATATTCAATATTTAGTATATTCGATAAAACATTCGTAACATTTTTGCTACATATTTTAACGTAGTCTTAAAAATATGATGTTTTAATTTCAAATATCGTATATATGTACATGTACGTGCTTCCATGCACGAAGGATAAAAATGAGAGGCTCGTCGAGTATTAACGGAGTCATTCTCTACGCTCGAATTATACAATTCAGCCATTTACCAGGAAGGGGCATACCTCCTTTTTAGCCTTCGCTATAATCGCAGGCCTACCTTCCCATAGTTTCGTGTTTAGAGACTTTTTCGAACGAGACGGTTAGTCATTAAGGCTTGGCGTAAACGCAACGCACGACGACGAGTCTCCTCGTTCCACCGACGTGACTTCGGGATCCTTACTTATGGTTGGCTCTCGCGTGGTAGAGAGACACGCCGCGCCGGAGCCATTCTCGGTCCTCTCGGACCCACTCTCTAATTGCGACTAATTTCGTTAATTACCGTAGAGGCACCGCGCGTAGGGAGACCACTAATTCGAGGGTCCAACATTGTGTCTAGACCTTAAACAACATTCGCGGATCCCGTCGATCGGATCGTCGGCTTCTTCTGTTCTTCCACCTATGCCGCTTCACCAATTAGACGGTCCCATCTCATCCCCGACATTTTTGCATCTCCCCACGAATTGGACTACGAATTAGACGGTTTCCGTTTCTGTAGTTAGCGTGTGTTTAAGGAGACATTAGCGACGGGCTCGTTTTATCATCTCGATCACCTTTTTTTGATTAGCTGTTAATGTGAATAACTTGAAAATACGTGACAAATAATGAAATAACTAAAACATTTGAAGAAAATGTGGAACATATCAAAATTTTTGCTTTTAAATAGAAATAAGCGGAACACAGAGATTTTTTACAAAAGAAGCGGAGGCTTAAGTGTTAGATGTTAGAAACGTGCTGATTTTCTATAAGAAAAAGTATATATTGTAGACAAAAGTTATAGTGTAGACTAAAAAACAAAAACCTTAATTTGTGCTTTGATTATACTCACAACGATGCCACATGCTGAGCTGCGTTCGAAAACTTTACTCCGCACCGTTCTATCTTTATTATTTTCTAAAAATTGAACAAGGACAGAATGTGACACTGGTATGCATCCGAGTGAAGTTTTCGAACGCAGTCCTGATGGGTAGATTCAATTTATCTTTTTTTTTGTTTTGTTTTAAAAAATGCTTTTTTACACAAGATCTAGAATGTTTTGTTAGGTATATGAATTTCATAAAAAATGAAGATGATAACCATGAGAAAAGACGTGTCGGCAAATAATGACAATGTCAGACTGCTGACTTGAACAGCATGCTAACAGCATCGCTGGTATAGAACTACACTTTTCCTTTTGTTTTCTATCACGTTTCTTCATGGAAAAATGGATACGTGCTGCAAAATCTCTAAAATGATAATTATCTACGTATATACGTATATACATATTATAAAGGAAGAGTTAAATTAAATAATATAATTAAACTCGGTCCAAGCTCATAGTTTCAAAGAGTGTTCAATGGTCGATCAACGGTCGAAGTTACGCGAAGAAGAATGGCCGGCAGCCCCTCGTCGTCGTTATCGAAGAGGGGTGCAGTTCGCGGCGCCCGGCTGTCTGGTAGATCCGGTTTCCCTCTCGATTCAAAAGTTACGACGTGGACGAGAGTGTCCAGTCTAGTCTTGCCGCTTCTCGTCCCGCCATTACTTTTTCCCCGTCTTCCTCCGTCGATCCGCGACGGCACTCTCTTTAGAAAATGCTCCCCGAAGAGTTCTCACCTGTGGTCGGTAACCGTCGCGCGGGTCGCGTGCATCGCGAGAATCGTCAGGCGATCGAGCTCAGAGTGCGTCCTTCGAATCCTTGAGGGAGTACGAATCAACCCTTCGCGCGTGCACTCGATGCACACGCGAGGTGCGCCGGGGGTGAACCATGTGCACGCACGTGAACCAGACAATTTCCCACCGTATCTGTCCTTGGGGTTTCTGGCACCGCAAGGGTGAGGTCAGGTTTCGGCCTGCTAAGCGAGCATGGAAGCACAATAGAATTATGCTAATTTTTTAAACATACATATTACAACGGATAATAGATGGTATTAACCAAGAAAAATACATTTGAATGTCGACTATACTTCTTAATATGTAATGTTTCATGAAAATTCATACAAAATTTGTAGGATAGTTAGATAGTATCAGAAACTTTATAAAAATTAGATTGTACAATCTGCTGTCTTCCTCTCTCCATTCTTGTTATATTAAAAAATTTTATAAAATTTTTATTTTATAAAACTGTTTTCAAACTGTTGTGACTGTTTATCTGGTCTTGTAACAAATTTATCTGTATCTTGTTAACTTCATGTAAGCAACTATGAACGTTTATCTTATCATCTTCCATATTTGTTTCTCATATTGATACTGTACAGCAAATTTGATAGAGAATTTTCATTGTCATTCTCATATTTCGATTTCTCGAAATTTTCGCACATAAACTGAAATTTCTAATAGATATTAAGGCTGCGTTTAGAAACTTCATTCGGGTGCACACCAGCGTCGTTCTGTCTTTGTTCAATTTTTAGTGAATAACAAATAGGAATATGGATTGCTTCCGACTATGATTGTTAGAACGACCTGTGTTATGTGTTTTGGGACAACTTTTACACTTTGGGACAACTTTATGTGCTGTGGGACAAACCGACAGCCGCTTTCTTAGGCTGTCTTCTTTTGTCTTACTTCTTTTATTTGTTTCTATATTTTTTAAAACTAAAACGAGAATAAGCGTCGCCTAGAACAGTGCGATTGTTTCGAAGAGATTTTATGTCCCAAGGAGAAAGAAACGAGACGGAGACTTACATCCATAGGCGTCATCCATATTTTCTATTTTTCTCTCTAACGTGTAAAACGAACAAGCTTTATATTTTTCTTTTCGCTTCCTTTGCTTTTTGCATTTTGAGTATATCTTTGTTCGATCATAAATCTTTTCTGAACAATAATTTCCTAATCGGTTTCTATAAAAAAAAAATGTCAAATCACGAATATATCATAATTCATAATTATTTGAATGCATTTATTATATTTAGCGGTCGATCAAAGATACATACGTCTCGATTTTTTCTTACCAAAAATTATTCAACATGGATTGATTGCTGTACATCATTATCTTATTATCATATCTTATTATTTCTCTTAGACAGAGATAAGCGAGAGATAACAAATTTGCTTACCTACTTATCGGTAATTATACGGACACAATTCTTTCAAATAATTTCTAATTAGTTTCCGAGCATTGCTATCAGTTAAGAAAAGCGTAGAATAAAGTTGTAACTCTGTATTAACATATTCCATACTGTTGTTTTTGCACGATTTTCTATTCAGATCGCGCGTACTACCAATGGTCAACATTGATACATTTATTATATGCGTTAGAATATATTATATATTTTATAATACTTCAAGATCGCTATGCTGCGTTGTCTCACGTATGATATTTAATGTGATAACTACTTTATACATGTTAATAAATTCATGAAAACTTTTAACCCAGGTAGGAATAACAAATGGCCCAGTCTCGAGCCAGGCTTAGTCCAGTGAATTCACGTTTGGCTCACGCTTGGTTCAGGCTTGGCGCAACCAGAATTCCTACCTGGGAATTTTTGCTCTATCGTTCTTTATGTTTGATAAACCATGATCTCTCGTTATACGGAGTAAAGCATGTTTTTCAAGATTTTTCTCGAAACTTTCGACTCGGAAGTTGAGGGGGGGGAATCACTAGGCGGTATTATTGTTCTTTGAGTACTCATGGAGTGAAGTCCATCGAGTAGGCTTGTCATGTCCTTACTGGACATAAGAATCTCATAGTGCACAGTCAGCACAGTACATCGCGTTATTTTTTGAAAAGTTTTCTATTATCGGAAAGTTTTCGGTTAAAGTAGTAGTGAGTCGTTCGATTAATTCCTTTGTAGGCAGTCTCATAATTTTCATATGCAATTTTAAAATATGCAACATCTTATAAATCTCGTACCGTGCGAGTGTTTTATTATACCGGTACCTCAAGCGTTTCAAGTGTGAAAAGTAGTTGTCACGATACGTATTGCAACTGGACCTAAAGTAGTATTGATAGGTAAGAATGGCAAAACCTATGCAATAAAAATGCATCTGACACAACGTAAGTTAAATTTTATTAATGTGAGTAAGTGCGGTATTTTTGTATTCAGCGTTATCGCGAATGCGAAAAGATGACGAGAGACGCGATTTTTCTAAAGTTTCAGTAGACTATACGCTATTACCGATGTGTAGTTTTGGGGGACACGTGTCAGTTACTGTGAGAAGTGTAAGGTTAGGATATTGCTCTAAAAATACCACATTTACGACTCCACTAGTATATTACGCAATTTGACTCTTGATGAGAGCATCGATTGGCATGTTCCTCGTTATCTAGACATATTAACATTATTGATAATTTTTAGCATCGCCATAGTAGAGCTTAAAATGACGGCTTTAGGTTGTTCAAGCATACCTGGTTACATGCTAATCGTACAGCTAATGATTTTCTACAAACGTAACTTCCTGCAAAAATAATTTCTTGCAAACGTTGCACTCGAAGGAATCCGGCATCGCTTCCAATTTCTTCATTCTCCGGAGTCTTCATTTCTTGTCGCTATTTCGTCAAAATGTTACGTCATCCTCGCACCACCATTATTTGCAGGACCAGATTTGTCGCCATTATGATATCGTCACTGTAAATTTAATACCAGATTTATTATTATCATTGTTGTTGAAGATTATTTCTTTTTATTATTATTATCTTCTGATTTTTCTGAATCTTTTACTAAAATGTAGGCATAATACGTTTATGGCTGTGGTCCACTTGACGCTACAAATGCTTCGAAGCATTCCTCTTTTCTTTTCTTTCAATGAAGAAAGAAGGAGAAGAAGAACGCTCCAAAGAATTTTTAGCGTCAAGTGGACCGCAGCCTATAGCGTAAACTTACAAACGGGATCTTCGTGTGATTAGAGTAGCAGGATTTTTTAGGGTGACAAATTTTATATATGATTTGGATTATACATATTTAACGGACATATTAATCGTATAAAGTTTATCATGATGCATTTGCTCATCTTAAAGAAACATTTGAAGTAAGAACGACGCACATATCTTAAGGACGTTCTGGAGATTATCAAAATGCTACGAAGTTGATGAAAATTTGATATTATATTCTGTATTCGTTGAAAGAAAATTCTATCAAAGTTCGGGGCTAAATTTTATATTGATTCACAATTTAGATATAAAAAGTTATCAATTTTTGAATATCCGAGTTCTAACACGTAACCTTATGGCGTAACAGAGAAGTGTAACATTAAAAAATGATACCAATATAATGATGTTTTACACACAAGTAGATTATCAGCAAACAAAAATACAACAAGCATTTGAAACGATTTACAAAAATTTTTTTCGAGATTTTCTTTGAAAAAAATCGTAGTAGTAACAGTTATTTACAGTCACTAAATCTACAGTCTTTTACATTCTATTAGATTTGTCGTAACTATTTATATACATTTTTTTGTCTGGGGATCCCTGGAGAATTAATATCGGTATTTTTAATATTTCCTGTATTTGGTTGAAACGGTACCTCCAGAACATCATTAATACTGAGCGATATATGCGGGCAAACCGGAGACTTTATTAGTTTCTTTGCAACTATTATAAAATTCGTGAATTTGATTGGTATATACTTTTAAGAGAGAGAAGAGAGCTTTGATCAAAATTAAAAACATACACTAATCAGATTCACAAATTTTACAATAAAACGAGTTTCTCTGCTACCATTGGTGCCCAATACAGTGTCGCGTGAATCTCGTGCACAAGAGATTTATCTCGAACTTTGTCACTATTAAAAAAAACACGCAATTAGCACAAGTCTTATCTACGAGCGCGTAGAACACTTTTCACGTTTATCACGCCGGACCTGGCGTCTCGTCGGAAGGAAATCAAAGAGAGAAGGAGACGAGAAGGAGAAAGACCGCCGGCGAATTCTTCCGGTCTCGCGACGCAGCCCGCGATGTCGTCGGCGTCTCTCCCGCCGGTCGGAAATCCTGGATCTCGGTTCGGGCCAGGACGGGAGACGATACGTCCGGACGCGTGAAAACCCGGCGGCGGAGCGAGCGAGATGGGAAAAGTCGGGGCTTTCCTCCCGACCCCGGCGAGGAGAGGAAAGTTTACCGGAAAGATATCCGGGAAGTTGCAGGCCGGCAGGAGAGAGCAGCCGACGCGCGCGCGACCGCGGCCGACTCGCGCCTCTTTCCTTCCCCCCCACTATCAAACGCCACCAGCATCGCCTCGTTCGCGACTTCTGCGCTGTCGCAACCGAGTACCGTCTTCAGGGTTCTCCAGCCGAGCACGATACTCGTAGTAACGCTGGTTTTGCTAGTAGTGGAGCAGCGTGATGTGGTGAAGATAAGGTGGTGGTAGCGACCGATGCGAGTGGGGGAAAGGGTGACGGTGGGGGTGTTGGGGTGGTAGCAGCGATGGTGGTGGGGGAGGCGACCGCGGTAAGAGACGTGGCGCGGTGGCGACGATTATAGTCCGGAGCGGCGAGAGACGTAACGCTAAGCGCGGCACCAAGTTCGCGGATACAGCATCCAAACGCAAAGCCCGGCCTCCCAACTCCTGGTTGGCTACGCCATTCTCCGCGAAGAACCTCTAGCGCGCATGACGCGATTGAAAGGGGGGGAAGTCCGCGGTGTGTGGTGGGACTGAGAGTTGTGCATCATTCTGGGGAGGGGTGGAAGCCGCCAGAGGGGCGGGGAACCTAACAGTTCGGCAGCGCGAGCCGACGTGGGCACTTCGCTCTGTCCGGCCTTTCCTTCATTAAAATATTATATCCGTGCGTGTAGAGAGAGGAGAGAGCCGCGGAGCCCCGGCAAGAACCCTTGCCGCCGTTATCGCGCCACGTACGACGCACTTTTGTCACCCCCTCGTCAAGGACCCTGGCACGCTTGTTCGCCGAGGGGCTGCTTCTTCGCGCGGACGTAACGCGTTGTTTTTTTTTTCGTTCGTTCGTTCGTTACCGTTGTGATCATTGGTAGAAGAAAATAGGCCTGGTAACACCGCATCTCAAAAAGGACGGAAGCCCATTAGAAAGAACAAAAGCAACAGGAATATAAAGGAAATTTTGCGTTGCCACGTTGGAAAACCGACTCAACTTAGGGAAAGCAATTAGGAAAGGAACAACAAAAAGGGAGATATTAGTTCTTTATTAATTTTACTGGACTGAGATATTGAAAAGGAGGAAGAAGAGACTTCTCAAATGTAAACGGAAAAGCAGTGGCTCGGTGCATGGAGAGCATACATTCATTCGGTGCGAGCGAGTTGATGGGTCGAGTCCCGGAAGACACTAAGATGCAGTTTTGGGTACCGCCTTATAAAATATTGGAGCAAGAGAGGAAACTTATAAACAAGATAAAGCAGATACTTTGAACAAATAAAAATAAGGCATGTTACGGCGTATGTCCGTCATTCTCACAACGTGTCAAGGAGTGTTCGGATGGTAAACTCGCTCATCGGCTCGCGAACCGCCTCGAAGACTGTGTGTTGTGCTCCAATATCGTTCCTCTCAACGTTCCTATCGCGCTTCCTCCGTCCGTGGTTCCTCGACTCGCGCAGGATACCTAGTGGAAACTCGAATTGAAAGTGGAAAGTGCTAGACGCTGTTTTGCCAACGGTTCGCGAGAAGAGCGAAAGAGCAAAGGAAAAATCGCTTTGTGCTTCAAGAGAGTACAGTGAGAGTCCAAGGGTGCGAGTGCAACTGCAGGCAAAAAAGGAAAACCGAGAGTTCGGGATATGAACCCAGGTACGTGAAAAGTTGCCTCTTCATCGTGATCGCCGTGGTGAAGCGCAGTGATGGCCGCAGTAATGGTCGAAAATTTATTTTTCCACCGTTTTGCGATAATTCAGTGATCAGAGTTGATTTCACGATCGTGTGGTATATTTTGACAAGTGCGGGGATGTTCTCCCTCTTTCGTGGTGGTTCAAATTTCGATTTAGTGACAGGTGAGAAGTTCTGCAGGCGTTCTGCACTGCGAACGTGCATCTCTTTCGAAATTGCAAAGTGGTTGGTCCCTATTGATCTCTTGGTTCCTTGGATTCTGGTTCGTTCATTGTTTCTTATGATATACAACAAATTGTATACAACACAAGATCTTCTGAGTAACCGTGGTTAAAAATACTGGTTAAAACCAAGCTTCAAGACGAGGATAAGATTTCTAATAATCGATCAGTGGCAGAAAACCTTTAACAGAGTGGGCTCTATCCTCATTTTAGAGAGTTATGTAAACATCCTCAGAAGCACATTAATCTTTGAGTTCAGGTTCCTCGAAGAAATGTCAGCTGTTAGATTCACAACCTCAAATTATTCCGGCTGTAATATCCGCACTGTACCATTAACGCTGCTTTAAAATAAATAGAAAGAAAACTCGATAGAGTGAGAGATTTTGACGCTCGAAAGTCAAACATCTTGGATTTAGGCGTGACCCAGTGACGTCGATGCGAAGTCAACCAGTGTGCCGATTCTCATGTGAATTCGTGTGAACACAAAGAGCGTTCTTTTTGTTCTTTCGTGCTTGTACTATGAAAGATTAGCGGGAAGATTAATCGATAATTTTTTGCAACGTACGGAGTATCGTACTCGCGGAATTTCGGAAGAGACGCTTAGAAACGCGCACGATCCGTCATTGCGTTTAAAGAAAATAAGTAATACAACTTTCTCTTCCTCTACGCCCGATATATATCCCGTATAAAGACACACCGCGCACTGAAACAGCACACGTTGAAATCGTTCTCGATGTAGATCGTGGTTCCTCTTTGACGTTGTATTCAGTTAGTATGTGACGTGCAAAGATCTGAGCAGTTTGCAAAGAGCGTCTTCTTCTTTGTTCCAATTCAGCCGCTGCAATTGGGTTCCCTGCAGTTACCAAGTTTCCATATGTTGCAAGTAGCAGGCTTTCGCTAAAAATTTAGGAATATGTCATCGACTTTCGCACCGTTTCAATCCAGCGTGTTACGATTTCTTCTTTATATGCCAGCTGGACATCAACGTTAATAAACCTCAATTATATTCCGTTCAGGAAGATTTATCTTAGGTATCAATCATTGACAGCAAATCGATTACTTCGCGAAGATAAATGAAAAAAAAATTATTTAACCGTGACAGACATCGTCGAGGCTCTCGGAAAGCGAAAACCAGAAGCGCCACAACAAACTTGTGAAACTTTTCAAGAGTATCACCAATGTTTGGTGTTTGTCGTTTAACGTTTGACACCTCGCGCACAAAAGTTTGTACCGCCTGATACACAAAAGCGCTGCGGGAGAGAGTCATGTACATTGAGTATTTTGTGGCACCTGCTTCCCTCACTGGTGCGATACGGCCGAAGATGAAAATTGGAAAATGAAAATAGCGAAACTTCGGATAATATAGCACAAATAAAAAATTTCAGGTACACAAACTCGGAAGTGTGTAATTGTGGGTGTATGTAGCGTGTAGTGATGTGTGAATGTCCGCAATGTTGGGAACTCGGGTCCGTAGGTGCGTTACGCCCAAAGGAACTGCGCGGATCAATTCCCTGCGGGAGCGGTTCTTGTACAAAAAAGCTTCGGGATTCCTTGCCGATATGTAAAAATCACCGACAAGATTTGCTTCTCACTGGCTTTTGGCGGCGAGGGTCGAGAGGAAACGCGTGCGACACGCCAGATTTCGATGCCTGCGTAGATAAGAGAAACCGGTGTGAAGGAACGTCTGTTAGCGCCATATACCGCCCGCTATTTAGATATCGCGCTTTTGTTTATTTTTGTTTTCGGAAAAGTATCTTTAGGCGTACCTGTCAAAAACGCCGACAGTGCGAATTACCCGACAAAGCAAATTTTCATTAAATTTGCTTTTTTTCATTATATCCGATGTTGATTGTATAAAATATATTGTGACACGTTAGCTGTCTTTCAAATAAAATAACTCTTAAGTATTTTAGTGCGTGTGTGACGTGAAGTTATTGAATATTTAAACAATTTCAATTTTCGTGACAATTTTCTAACTACTTTCGCCTGCGTCTTGATCATCTTCGAAATTAATGCAAAAAATCTCATTGACAGAGAAATCACAGATTTCGGCACAGAGAAAAAGTCATCGTGATATCTCTTCAAGCTGTATCTCACAGGACGCGAAGAGGTATGGCTCCAAGCCTAAATTAATTGCTATCAGCAATTACTTTGCTGGGAACGAGTGCTTTTCCGGTCCTATCGCCAGCGATTAATGGGGGCCTGCACGAGCGTGAGATTTTTTGAGAAGAGGGAAAGGGAGTAGGAAGGCAAGAGAGAGAATTCACCATCGGGGTCAACGGTGTCGCGTTGCCGATACTTCTCGTACGTCGCGATTTATTCCCGCGAATGCTATCACTGGTAGTACAACGGCTCGCCGACTAATTAAACGCGATTGATATACACGAGAAGTTTGCGTTGCTGGGAAGCGTAATTGCCATTGCCGGAGGCGTGGAATGAAAATTACGAAAGGCCGAGAAATGCGCGGGGGAGGGGAATTTATCGCCGACTGTCTTTTCCGTTCCCCGTGATTATGATTCCGCGATCGTGAGAAAATTCGCGACGCGAAGCAGCGCGAGCGGGTGAGAGACGAGCGGCGATTATTGATTGTAATTAATAGTCTCTTGCACGCGCGCGCGGCCGGAATTATTCGTTGTTAATCGGCGACAGTTACGGCGAGGCGCAACGAACGCGCGCTATTAAGAGCGATATTTCACGACGGCGTCCAATCGCGCTTTACAAGCTCCACTTATGAAACTGATCCCGCGGGACATCTCGCGATGGTGAGGTATAACACGGACGTTTGCCTAATTGCGATCGTCTTGTCTCGCCTATCGGCAGCGATGTGTTTACCGTGACGATACGACGCAGGGATAAGCTAATCAGAATTAATCAACCTGTTATACATTGTAGACAAATATGCTCGTTAAAGTATATCGCAGGACAAAAATACATTTTATTGAAAGGAACACTACATGATACACCTGCTTTAGGTTAATGTAACGTAAAAAATCATTGAAAGAATAAATGTCTGTAAAAGAAGTGTGTTACAATTGTAAATTTTGTTGCAGGCTGTTTAAAGGATTAATTAGAGATACTAGAGATAGGAAATTCGGAACGTTTAAGTGGGAAAGTAATTTTCTCTGAAAGAAAGGTGTAACAACACTGTCAGTTTTTATTTCACAGTGCGTGCGTCCGGTTTTCTAATATTGCTGCAATTTGTTTAGTCAATTGAGGAAGGGAGAGAAAGGGGAAAGGGGTAAAATAGTTCCCCCGGGGCTAATTAATTACGACAACATGAACGTGTGGGGAGCACTCGCTCGCTCGCTTTCTCTATTTCTAATTAGACCGAGTGAGCCTAAACGAGCATACCGGGTTTTTTTTTATTCATGCGCGGTTTCGCGATGTCGATTATTTCGCAAATACATTAATCATCGCTCTCTCGCGAAATCGTTGACGCTGGCGATCATGGAAATGACCTCATGTGGAAAATAAATAACCGGCTACAAAATAACTCGTATTATCCTATATTTTATTATTTAATTGATTTTTATCGAAGAAAATCTCTGAAAAAAAACTGATTTATCCGCTTGCGATATAAGATTATGATCGTACATTATTAACTTACATTATTATTAATAATACGACGTTAACAGCTCCTAAGCGCATCTCATTGTGGGCAAGTACGGGCGGACAAAAAAGATTTGATTGAGATTAAGTGACTCGTTTCGCCAGAGCGGCGCCCATCTCAAAGTCGAATCCGCGAAAGGCGTTTAACAGTCGGCCGACGATAAATCATTAGCGATTGGTGGATGGAATATATCGTTTGGGCCCGTTATCGCCGCGGTTGCGAGCCGCGACTTGGAGCTCTCTTGCGGAAGAGGCGGCCGGGCGAACGGCAATTAAAATAGCCATAATTTATTATCTCGCGTTTGTGTAACTTGCTTATCTACGACTGGCGCGGAGGCGCGAGGCCCGCATGACAATTAAAACGCGCGTTAATATTTTTTTACACCCCTTTTATCGCGCGGAAATACAATCGTACGCGCGGCCGTTGGTCAGCCGCCGCTTCTTTCTGTCGCAAGCGAGTGACGAGCGCTATCTCGTCGCGCTGGCGCCGGCCAGTCGTCGAATCCGACGGACGCCGTGCGTTGAAATCACCGCGAAAAATTACTCTCCGCCGAAAAAAATTAACCGGGAGCTGTGACATCCGATTATTCGAGAAGTAAAAGCGTGTGCACGTGCATATGTGTGAATGTATATACGCTTAATCTATGTTATCTTAATCTTCATATTATTATATTGTCAATAAGTTATTTTAATTTCACATTATTACGGGTTTTACGAGAAAATATTGGAAAGAGATGAATGTATGACGTTTTCGTCAAAATTTTCGTAATATTCACGTAATGAGTGAGTACGGTAGACAATTTAATATGTTATCGTGCAAATAATTCAAGTGTATTGGTTAAAAGAAACGCGTTAGAATATAACGCGGTTGGTTTACAGCGTACTCGAAAATAAAAATTACGATTTTTAAATGCATCGCTTTTACATTGGTTCTCCGAACTTCCAAACATAATTTCCAGTGTCGTAAACCTTACCCATTTAAATTTCACGTCTGTCGATTTCGATGTAAAGGATTTCGTTGAACCATCTTTAACTTTACGACCCGTTTGATTGTCTGAACGCGAGTCAAAGGACTCGCCCGTCAAAATCTTCATTCGGGATTTAAGCGTGATCGCGCCGTCGTGCTCTTGATGACGATTCGAAACGTAATCCTGTTATCTCGCGCGATCAGGCTCCATTAAAACGACTCTAGCTACTTTCTCTATCTGAAACGATCGGCCGTTTAATGGACACTCCGATCGGCGGTGCCGGCCGAAGTCGGGCCGGTTTCTCGATTCGCGCTGATTCAATTAAAAACGAGGGCGTCCATTCTTCGGCACTCGCGTTTATCGCGCGGCCGCGTTAATTGACACGACGACCGTGATCGTCCGCGGCATTAAGCCGGAGAAAAAGTGGTCAAGTCCGATCGGTCCGCAGCGACTGGAAATACCTAGGCTACGAGAGCGGCGATACGCCTCGTCCTTTTAACGCTAACAATGCAGGACGTGAATTATGGTGATCGCTCGTCACTACGCGCGTTCTCGGCGAAATGCGCGTAAATTCTCGAAACGTGTACCTGGCGTGCGAGATAATTGACGTATACCACTTTACTGAGAGGAGGGATGTGTTCTTTTTTTCTGTAGTTTGTTATTCCGGATTTATCGCGTCGTATAGGAATAAGTTTATAAAGAAAGTTGATCGTATAAGGCAATTTAGGAATCCACGCCAAATAAATTATTCCTATAATATATTTATAGATGTAATAGTTTTTGCATGATCTCCGCGAATAGCTAGATAGAGTTGATGGTACGCGTAGACATACAGTCTGTGCAAACTGTGTGAAAACAACAGTAGTTTACGTCTGCTTGTGATAGTGCTATCTAGATGTGACTCCATTTGAAAATAACACACTTTGGTAATAACACAGGTACTCCATTCCATGGAGAACCTCAATTCGTCAAGCTATAGTATCTTCGAACTGATCGGTATTTAAGTCAGTTTTTCAAAAGCATGTGTAACACTAATATTTTTTACTGTTTTACCGTTCAGAGCGTCCGTAATGTATGAAGAGTTTTGTATTATTTACTCATCGTCAGATTTCAAAACAGTTATTATAGAATTTTAAATCTTTAATCGTCAACGCATACCGACGAGGTGGATTTTTACGTTATCTTATACCGCGCGTTTCAGCGTACGCTAAAATCAGCGGAATTAACATCGGGATCGCAAATTCGCCTGTTACGTCAATCTCGAGTATATCGCCAGACCATATCGCAAAATTCTGCCGACGCGCAAATTAAGGCTGAGCACGCAAAACCCCAAGCCGGTGACCTGGAATCCGTGATATTTTGCGTTCCGCTGAAAAATACGTGACGAGTGATTCGAGGACACGAAGCGACCGTAAAATTTTACGTCGCTGATTGAGCGCCGCCGATGCGACGTATGCACGCCCGCCATTACGTCGCTGCGACTAATCGCGAGCGAGGGAAATAAAACACGCCTCGTGGAATCGAGTTGGAATCGACGTGATGCATGCTAATGCGAGGAGCCGCGGTCAATCCTAAAAATCGCTCAAGTTATTCTTATTCACGTTATCCACGATTCATCCGCTTTACGAATTTTCATTAAATGTTTGCCACGCGATAATTTCAGAGTCTCTTCTTCGCCCAGTTTTTTTTTTTTAATATATATATAAATTGCATGCGTTTACTCTATTAGCATTAATCACAATTATTACGCCGCTCGCGGAGGAAATCGCGAGAGGTAACGCAACTTTGTATCGATGTAATTACGTTATCTTCACCCGCGTGATAAGATTGGCTCTCGCTAACCCGCTAACGGGCGTAAATATATCGCGGGTAATATTATCTGTGATGCTAAAATTAGTTACCGGAACGCGACGGTATCGTTACGGTTCGAATTGCTCGCAATTTCGTAGCGTAGCGATTATTCCGCCGTGCAGTTCGACATCGACGGTAAAATAAGGGAAGGGATGAGAGGGGACGAAAAAAGAGCGTGACTTGTCCCCGCGACGTTAGCGTTTTAGCGGGCCGCGTTTAACTGCAACGTAAAACGACCGGCTTTACTAATAAGCACAATTTATAATGAACGGGGCGGCGTAGGCCGCCGTCTGTCTCGTCCGTCCCGTCGATTACGAATTCCCGTTTCGTGCTGCGCGCTCCTAGATCTCGAACCGCCGCGCGCAACGGTGGCTTCCGCGGCGCCCTAATCTCGTATTCATAAAGAAGAGGCCACCCCCTCTTACAGAAGATTTGCATGAAACTCACAGAAATAAAGGATCGTACGCTATCTACGTCGCTAGCTACGAACGCATCCTGGCTGATTATTTTTTAAACTGCGACATCCGCCTTCCCTTCGATCTCCTCTTACTTTCGATGTTAGGTATATATGTATACATATCTTTCCCTTGTGTTATTAAATCGACTTTTGAAGCTGTACGAAACAAAAATGAAATTTCTCCGTTCCCCCTTTCGCGTCTCTTTGATCAGCCAGTTT